>NW_016107861.1:51718-144929 GCF_001604975.1 Cebus imitator
TTTTTTTGGCTGGGCGCAGTGGCTTGTGCCTGTAATGCCAGCACTTTGGGAGGCCAAGGTGGGTGGATCACCTGAGGTCAGGAGTTTGAGACCAGCCTGACCAACCTGGAGAAACCCCATCTCTACTAGAAATACAAAATTAGCCAGGCGTGGTGGCACATGCCTGTAATCCCAGCTACTCAGGAGGCTGAGGCAGGAGAATTGCTTGAACCTGTGAGGCGGAGGTTGCAGTGAGCCGAGATCACACCATTGCACTGCAGCCTGGGCAACAAGAGCAAAACTCCTTTTCAAAAAAAAAAAGAAGAAAGAAAATGTACAACATTTTTGTTATTGGAGAATCTGGTGACATTAACACTGTAGCCACATCAAAAAGAAAGGAGTGTGTAAACTCCACTGGACTACTTGGCCAGGGTTCATCCGTAAAAGCACAAAACCTAGAGTATTTTATTTTTCTGCAAGGTCAAGAAAGCTCAGGAAGCTCCTTTAGAAAAACAAAACAAAACTAGAGTATCACATTAGAATATGTTTTTATGTTTGTGGGAAGGGGGAAAGAGGAGGGGTGTTGTTATTGTTGGTTTTGGTTTTGGTTTTGACTTTTCATTCTGCAGAAGCCCCACAAATCTGCTTGATTTCCTACAGCAGCTGGCACCGGCCGTAGATTTTATTTACAGCATGTGGCTATGCTTAGTTCCCCAATAATACAAAAGGCAAAAGTCTCAACAATTTATCTTTTGGAGTCATTCATTATTTGCCAGTTTAAGGGTAACAATTTTTGAATTGTGTTCTCACCCCGGGACATGGAAGTGTCTGGGTAGAGGAGAAGAAAAGAAAAACAGAGCTAGCATTTCAGCAGAAGAAGAGCCTGGCATGAAAACTGAGGAGGAACAGACAGAAGGGAATTGGGCTCGGTTGTTAGTATCAGAAAAGATAAGGTGGTGGTGGCTGAGCTTGGAAGAACAGTTTCAGTGAGGTGCTGAGGATAGAAACCAGACTGTAGGGATAAAGGGTGAAGAGCAGTTGAGGATACAGAGCCAGGGAACACTGACAGCTCTTCCAGGAGTTTACCTGTGAAGGGAAAGATGCAATTTAGTAAAGGAATGGAAGGGAGGGCTCCCGGGAAGGATTTTAGGCTGCTTCTTGCATGAGAACATGGTGCTCTTAGATTCTAAGTGCCACAGATACTTCAGGCTGCAGTTGGAATTCTTTGGTGTATCAGTAAAACCAATGGTTTCATTTAAAAATGGAAGAAGCAGAGGGAGATGTAATTACAATTTACTCCACTCCAGATGGCTTCCTTGATTTTTGTTCTTTAGAAGGTCATGCTATATCCTCTCTATCTAGATGCTCAGCAAGCAGCTCTGTCAAGACCAAGTTATATATGCAAAAAGAACTCCCCTTTCCTAGAGCTAAGGTAGTTCCACTGGGAAGAGTACAAGAGCTTGAGTTACTTAGACCTTTTCTACCTTGAGCCAGTCCTCAGATGTGCTGGCAAAGGATTTTAATACTCTCTCTCCACCTCATGATGACATTGAGGATCAGGACTCCGAGACCCTTTAGGTACACAGCCTGCAGCCATCCTGGGTTCGCATTTGCTGAAGATACGTGGCCTCATGAATGGGGGACCTATAAAATGACCACAGGTAAATAAAATCCAAGACATACAGTGTCCTGCTGTGGCTGGGTGACCACTGTCCTTGCCTAGAAAGAGTAGAGAAGATCCATATAAGCAGCTGGCCCAGGGCAGAGGGAATGCTCAATCTCATGGCCAGACAGAAGGCAGTGAGAAGGCTGGGTGTGGGCCTGCAGGCAGAGGCATCATGGAAAGAAAGGTCAAAGAGTCAGAGAGGAGGAAGCACAAGACACACAGGAAATGCAGCCACGCTGCATTCAGCAGAACCTGCTTTGGGAAGAGGTGGGTTCATGTGCTAGAAGGGCTGCCTCAGGAAGGAACCATGGAGACTATAAAAGATACCAAGGGAAAAGAAGAGCAGGAGAGAAGGAAATGAAAACCCAGCAGAGAGGTGTCACGTTTCTTTTGGCATTTAAAACACTTCCAGATTGCATCCTTAAATATTGCTGGACCAAGGATTACAAACTTCTGGCAAACTCAAGGCCTTAGCTTTGGCATCCCCGGCCTTGTAATATCAAATCACAGCTCAATGTTAAGTTTTATTATTCAACGCGAATGAAAAGGTCAAAGGGAAAAACAGCTCTGCAGTGTTCCATTAAAGGAAAAATCTGATCATCTCAAAGCAATATGATCTTAAGGGAGCCCACGTTATAAAAGGCAGTGGCTGGAGGAATACGGATAGTGAGTGCTTGCTACTCCTTTGGAGAGCATTTGCATGCTGGGAGGGGTGTTCACGCTCACATTTCGCAAGAGTATCAGAAGGCCAGTCCTGCTCAGCGGTCTTTTTCTGACCTGACAGAGTTGACACTTCTCTCCAAATCTTTGATTTATGGGGAATAGAGGAAACAGCTGACAGTAGATGATTACCCATTTAGGTGAAACATATTACTCCTCTTTCCTGCCCTAAAATATGTTGTTTTTTAAACCTGATCCTTTGTCTAAGCAACATTCTCCACATCATCCGGGGAGTGAGCTTCACAGACATCATTTTTAGATAATCTTAAGGACAGTCAACTGCCAGATTTCATTTTGGAGTGCTCAGAGATAAGTTCATTAAGATACACCACTAGATATTCTGCTATGACCAGTCCAAAATTCTCCTACAGAGAAGTCTGTGACCTCCTGTGTCACAGGCAGGAGGTGCAAGGCAGGCATTTAAGTTGCCCTTAGTCACATTGTTATGGCTCAGCCACCTGTCAGTCTGACCTGCTGTTACCGCATTGGTTTTCTTCGCCGTATACAATTGCTCCTAAACCTCTGAACTTTGAACTTTAAATCCTGAAGTTCCCTACTCTACCTCCTTACCTGCTCCTCACTGTGCCCTGATATTCCAACTCTCAACCCTTCCCTATTCTCTGCTCTGTAATCCACTTTGGCCCTCCCTCCCACCCGTCTGTGATGGAAGAACACACTGTACGATCTTGATCCTTTTAAATTTATGAAGGCTCGTTTTATGGTCAAACACATGATTTATCCTAGAGAATGTTTTCATGTGTGCTTGCAAAAAATCTGTATTCTCCTGTTGCCGGATATAGTGTTCTATACTGTCTGTTAGGTCTAGTTGGCATATAGTGTTGTTCAAGTCCTCTGTTTCCTTATTGATCTTTTCCCTAGTTCTATCCATTGTTGAATATGGAGTTGAAATCTCCAAATACTATTGTTGAATCATCTATTCCTCTCTTCGATTCTGTTAGTTTCCTTTATCTTTCTTGGAGCTCTGTTGTTAGCTGTTAGTATGTAACTTCTGTGTCTTCCTGATGGATTGATTGATCCCTTTATCTTCATGAAATGTCCCTCTTGATCAGGAAAAATATCTAATGGGTGCTAAGCTTAATACCTGGGTGATAAAATAATCTGTACAACGAACCCCCATGACATAAGCTTACCTATATAACAAACCTGCAGATGTGCCCCTGAACTTAAAATAAAAGTTTTTAAAAGTTCCTCTCCATCTCTAGTAACATTTTTTGTTGTTTGAAAGTCTACTTTGTCTAATAGCATAGCCTGTTTAGCTTTCTTATGATTATTGTTTGCATGATGTATCTTTTACTTTTGACTAATTTGATGTTTGAAGGTAAACTATATCTTTTGTAGCATATAATTAAATCTTGGTTTTTAAAAATCCCATATGACAATCTCTGACTTTTGATTGGATTTTTAATCTATTTGCATTAATGATAGTGTTGACATAGTTGTATTCATTTCTGCCATTTTACTTTTTGTTTTCTACGTATCATGTCCTTTTTATTTGTCTTCCTCCTTTAATGCTTTATTTTGCATTAAGTGAATATTTTCTAATGTAGCATTTTAATCCCTCTAATGATTTTTTATTGTTTATTTTGGAGTTATTTTCCTAGTGGTTGCTTAGGGCTTAAAATTTACATCTCCACTCCATCAGAATCTACTTCATATTTATACTAATTAATTCCAGTGAGATAGGTTAATCCTATGTATCTCTATTCATGCTTCCCTTTTTTATGCTATTATTGTTGTATGTGTGTGTTTAGATATATATCTTTATATGTTACAACCCTAACATTATATTGCTATAATGATTCCTTTATGTAATTTATGGCTGTTAAGCTGAGAGAAAAAAGGAGAATTATTATATATTTATCGAGTTTGCTATATTTCCTCTTTGCTGTTCCTGGTTCTCTTCACTTCTTCCTGTGGATTCAAGTTATTGTCTGGTGTCATTTCATTCCTCCAGGACACCTTTGTCCCCACCGCTTCCTTTGTGCTATTACTATCAACTGCATTACACTTCTATATGTTAGAGTTTCCACAATAAAATTATATACATATTGTTTGATACAACTGCTTTTTAGATCAGTTTTTAAAAGAAATATGCAATTATACTGTCCTTTATAATTACCTATGCAGTTACTTTTACTGGTGTTCTTTGTTTTTTCATGTGGAATTGAATTAACCTCTAGAGTCACTTGCACTTAGACTGAAGAAATTCCTTTCGTATTTCTTGTAAGGCAGATCTGTTAGCAGTGAATTCCCTCCATTTTTGTTTATCTAAGAATGTCTTTCTTTCACCTTAATTTTTGAAAAATAGTTTTACTGAGTACAAGAGTCTTGGTTGACAGCTTCTTTTCATCAGTATTTTCAGCATGTCATTCCATTGGCTTCTGGCCTTCATCATTTCTTAAAAGAAGTCAGCTTTTAATCTTATTGTCCATGATAAGTTAGTTTTCTCTTGCTGCTTTAAAGATTTTCTCTTTGTCTTTAGCTTTCAACATTTTAACTATGATGTAGTTAGGTCTGGGTCTCTGTATTGATCCTACTTAGAATTTATTAAGCTTCTTGGATGTAAACCTAGTGTTTTCATCAAATTTGGGGTGTTTTCACATTATTTCTTTAAACATTTTTTTCTGCTTTTTCTGTCTCTCTTCACCCCTCCTTCTTGTACTCTCATTACTTGTATGCTGGTGTCCTCAGTGGTGTCCCACATTTCACTGAGGCTGTATTCATTTTGTTTGCTTTATTCTTTTTTTTCTTTGTGCTTCAGAGTGTATAATCTCTAATGATCTATCTTTGATTCACTAATTCTTTCTTCTGTCAGTTCAAATCCCCTATTGAGCCGTAGTGAATCTTTCATTTTGGTTATTGCACTTTTCAACTTCAGAATTTCAATTCGGTTTTTAAAAATAATTTCTGTCTCTTTATTGATAGTCTCTATTTGATGAGGCATTGCATTATAGCATCCTTTTCTTATTTATTTATTTATTATTTTTTTTAATTTTCAACAAGTCCTCAGAGCCAAACCTTTGCTTCTTTAAGTATTGCTCCCGTGTTCCCTTGAATGTATGTATAATGACTGGTTTGAAGTCTGTCTGCTAAGCTGACATGCATGTCATTTCATAGGCAGTTTCTATTGCCTGCTGTATTCTTGTGTATGGGTAGGGCTTTCTTTGCATTTATCATAATTCTTTATTGAAAGTTGGACATTTTAGATAATATAGCAACTCTAGATATTGATCCCCTTCTGCCTTCTCTGGGGCTTGTTGTTACTTATTTGTCTAGTGACTTGGATGGACTATCTCAGTGAAGTCTAATTTCCCTTAATGCAGCTTATGATTTTGCTCCTCAGAGGGCGTAGCCTTGGGCTTGTGCACAGTTACCCTAGAACGACAATGGTTTTAGTAGGGCTGTCTCTCTCTGACTTTTTTTTTTTTCCCCTCCTGATCTCTCTGCTAAGCTGACTGCCTTTGTTGATATCATGTGTAAATATTAGCCTTCACTAATTGACAGCTGACGGTTTTATTGTTTTCAGCAGTGCCTGGGCATAAATTTCCTCACAGTTTCATGCAATTAAATTCATCTCTTTTGCAGGGGTGGTCTTTGAGGCCATTCTTTGAGATTTGTTTCAAACCCCGGAGGGTCTTATTAACTCTTTCCCTGGCTCTCTCTGTTAAGCATCTAGCTGATCTTTGCTAAACTTAAACTGGTTTAGCTTGTTGCTCTCATGAAACTACTAGTTAGTGTCCTTTTCATGCCTACCACCAGAATCTCCATTGTTTTCAACAGAATCTTTAGGGTTGAACTTCCTCATGGTCTCTGTTGCAAGTGCCCTCAGTTACTTGGGGAAAGCTATAAAGTTCTCTGTTGTTATGCCTGCCTTGTCCTGTGGGACAAAACTCTGAGCCACTGCTCTGGAACTGGCAGTGGAGACAGTGGTCTGCTTCTCTGGAAACAACACCCCTGCTTTATGAGTGAGGTGCTGGTAAGGGGTAAGTAGCCTTTTTGCCTTCTCAGCTTACCTCTCCTGGCCTGAAGCCATCACTTTATGAGCAGGCAAAGGCAATCAGGACCTGGTATTCTTGGCCTGCTTCACCTGGAAAGGAACTTCTACCTTATAAGAGGGGCCTGGGTGGAGGAAGAAAGCCCCAGATCTCTCATTTGCTCTTGCCTGGCCTAGAGTTTATACAATACACATGAGAAATGTGGGTGGCCTGCTTTTCCCAGGTAGATAGCACAACCCTAGACTAGGAGCTAGAGGGAGTGGAAGCTTCATGTTCTAATTTACGCTGATCCAGAGTAGAACTTCCATCATGCAGAGGTGGGGGATGGGGAAGGAGCAAGTCATGGCTCAAATGCCAGTGGACTCTTACTGTTCTTACTGAGATTTAGTAGATTTCCTTGAATGAATATTTCTCCATTTGCTGTGTGCCTTTAGACAATTTTCAGAGATTTCAAATGGTTTTTGTTGTTGATCTTTGTTTTAATAAATTTGACTGACTATTGTTTCACTGGTGATGAGGTCCTCTGAGCTACACCACCATTTTGGAAATACCTACTGCTTTATCTCTGATTCTTGAAACTCAGAAACCATTGTTTTGTGTTCCTCCAGAAAGTCCAAAAGAATTCTGGCAGCTGGTGTCTGCAGGAAAGAAGAAGAAGAGATGGAGGGAGGAAGGGGGAAGATAAAGCTTTATCAGAACAACTTTCTACACAGCCATATTTATGTATTCAGCAAACCTGATTGAACACTACACGCTTGAGACTGTCCTTAGTCCTGGAGTGCAATGTCTTGAGGTGAAGAGAGCTCACAGAGATGTCAGAGACATTGGCAGAAGTAAAGAAGCACTTGCCATGTAATATGGAAGGGATGATGGGGGCAAGAGCCAAGTACTATGCCTGGAATGGAGGGAGTGACATTCTGCCAGGAGGAGTTAGAGTGGGCTTCAGGCGCAGCAGTATGTTAGCTGCCTATTGAAATAAATTCATCAAACAGAAATGAGGGAGAAGAGGATCTGAGGAATAGGAAATAGTATGGTCAAAAAGAACAGAGGCCTCAAAAATCATGATATGTCTGAACTGTTTAGAGGATGCCAAGTAGTTGAATGTAGTTAGAACACAATGTATCCTTTATGGTGGGGAGTGGCAGAAGAAAAATCTTCAGGTGGGCCCCAGTTGTTAAATACACAAGGTTTGGCCATGATGCCATAAACACTGGGGAACCTCTGAAAGTGTTTAATCATCAGAGGGAAATTTCAGATTTATTTTGGAAGGATATTTCTGACATACATCGGAAGACGGTTAGAGTAAAGTCAGGGAGACAAATTAGGAAGGTATTGCAGTAGTTTAGGCATGAGATGATAAGAGTTTGAACCAAGGCAGTGGTGTGGGAGATAAAGAAGAGAAGGGCAGGAGAGGTCCAGTTGAGAGGAAATCAAAAGGTTTCTGTGACCAATTAAATGCCAGTGAAGAGGAAGGAGAAGTCCAGGATGATTCAGAAGTTTTGCCTTTGACAACTGTTTTCAGTTACCTGCTATTGTCTCTTGACGATAATGTCATTACTTTGATTTCTTTTTTTTAAATATATATATATATATATTTTTTTTTTATTGCATTTTAGGTTCTGGGGTACATGTAAAGAACATGCAGGATTGTTGCATAGGCGTATACATGGCAATGTGGTTTGCTGCCTCCATCCCCATCACCTACATCTGGCATTTCTCCCCATGTTATCCCTCCTCAACTCCCCACCCACCATTGCCCTCCCCTAGTGCCCCCACCACAGATCTCAGTGTGTGACGCTTCCCTCCCTATTTCCATGTGTTCTCATTGTTCAACACCCACCTATGAGTGAGAACGTGCAGTGCTTGATTCTCTGTTCCTGTGTGAGTTTGCTGAGTATGATGGTTTCCAGGTTCATCCATGTCCCTACAAAGGGCACTAACTCATCGTTTTTATGGCTGCATAGTATTCCTTGGTGTATATGTGCCACATTTTCCCTGTCCAGTCTATCATTGATGGGCATTTGGGTTGGCTCCTGGTCTTTGCTATCGTAAACAGTGCTGCAATAAACATTCGTGTGCATGTGTCTTTATAATAGAATGATTTATAATCCTTTGGATATATACCCAGTAATGGGATTGCTGGGTCAAATGGAATTTCTATTTCTAGGCCCTTGAGGAATCGCCACATTGTCTTCCACAATGGTTGAACTAATTTATACTCCCACCAACAGTGTAAAAGTGTTCCTATTTCTCTGCATCCTCTCCAGCATCTGTTGTCTCCAGATTTTTTAATGATCACCATTCTAACTGGCACGAGATGGTATCTCAGTGTAGTTTTGATTTGCATTTCTCTAATGACCAGTGATGATGAGCATTTTTTCATATGTTTCTTGGCCTCATATATGTCTTCTTTTGAAAAGTGTTCATATCCTTTGCCCACTTTTGAATGGATTTGTTTGTTTTTTCTTGTAAATCTGTTTTAGTTCTTTGTAGATTTTGGATATAAGTCCTTTGTCAGATGGGTAGATTGCAAAAATTTTTTCCCATTCTGTTGGTTGCCGATTCACTCTAATGATTGTTTCTTTTGCTGTGCAGAGCTCTGGAGTTGAATTAGATCCCATTTGTCTATTTTGGCTTTTGTTGTCAATGCTTTTGGTGTTTTAGTCATGAAGGCCTTGCCTATGCCTATGTCCTGAGTGGTTTTGTCTAGGTTTTCTTCTAAGGTTTCTATGTTGTTAGTTCTTATGTTTAAATCTTTAATCCATCTGGAGTTAATTTTAGTGTAAGGTGTCAGGAAGGGGTCCAGTTTCTGCTTTCTGCACATGGCTAGCCAGTTTTCCCAACACCATTTATTAAACAGGGAATCCTTTCCCCATTGCTTGTTTTTGTCAGGTTTGTCAAAGATCAGATTGTTGTAGATGTGTGGCATTGCCTCTGAGGCCTCTGTTCTGTTCCATTAGCCTATATCTCTGTTTTGGTACCGGTACCATGCTGTTTTGATTACTGTAGCCTTGTAGTATAGTTTGAAGTCAGGTGGCGTGATGCCTCCAGCATTGTTCTTTTTGCTTAGAATTGACTTGACTATGCGGGCTCTCTTTTGGTTGCATATGAAGTTTAAGGTGGTTTTTTCCAGTTCTGTGAAGAAGGTCATTGGTAACTTGATGGGGATAGCATTGACTGTATAAATTACTTTGGTCAGTATGGCCATTTTTGTGATATTGATTCCTCCTAACCATGAGCATGGAATGTTTCTCCATTTGTTTGTGTCCTCTCTTATTTTGTTGAGCAGTGGTTTGTAGTTCTTTTTGAAGAGGTCCTTTACGTTCCTTGTTAGTTGTATTCCTCAGTATTTTATTCTATTTGTAGCGATTGTGAATGGCAGTTCATTCTTGATTTGGCTCTCTTTAGGTCTGTTATTGGTGTATAGGAATGCTTGTGATTTTTTCACATTGAATTTGTATCCTGAGACTTTGCTGAAGTTGCTTATTGGTTGCAGGAGATTTTGGGCTGAGACAATAGGGTCTTCTAAATATACAATCATGTCATCTGCAAATAGCAACAATTTGACTTCCTCTTTTCCTAATTGAATATCCTTTATTTCTTTTTCTTGCCTGATTGCTCTAGCTAGAAATTCCAATACTATATTGAACAGGATTGGTAGTGAGAGACAGCATCCTTGTCTGGTGCCAGATTTCAAAGGGAATCCTTCCAGTTTTTGCCATTCAGCATATTGGTTATTGGTTTGTCATAAATAACTTTTATTATTTTGCGATACATTTCGTCGATACCTAGTTTATTGAGAGTTTTTAGCATAAAGGGATTTTGAATTTTGTCGAAGGCCTTCTCAGCATCTATTGAGATAATCATGTGGTTTTTGTCTTTGATTCTGTTTATGTGGTGAATTATATTTATAGACTTACGTATGTTGAACCAGCCTTGCATCCCTGGGTTGAAGCCTACTTGATCATGGTGGGTAAGCTTTTTGATGTGCTTTTGCAATCGGTTTGCCAATATTTTATTGAAGATTTTTGCGTCTATGTTGATCATGGATATTGGCCTGAAGTTTCGTTTTCTTGTTGAGTCTCTGCCAGGTTTTGGTATCAGGATGCTATTAGTCTCATTAAATGATTTGAGAAGGATTCCCTCTTTTTGGATTGTTTGGAATAGTTTCAGAAGGAATAGTACCAGCTCCTCTTTGTATGTCTGGTAGAATTCGGCTGTGAACCCATCTGGACCTGGGGTTTTTTTGGTTAGTAGGCTATTAATTGCTGCCTCAACTTCAGCCCTTGTTATTGGTCTATTCAGGGTTAATACTTCTTCCTGGTTTAGGTGTAGGTGGGTGCAAGTGTCCAGGAATTCATCCATTTCTTCCAGGTTTACTGTTTATGTGCATAGAGCTGTTTGTAGTAATCTCTGATGGTAGTTTGTATTTCTGTGGAATCTGTGGTGATATCCCCTTTATCATTTTTTATTGCATCTATTAGATTCTTCTCCCTTTTCTTTTTTATTAATCCAGCTGGTGGTCTGTCTATTTCGTTGATCTTTTCAAAAAACCAGCACCTGGATTTACTGATTTTTTTGAAGGGTTTTTTTGTGTCTATATCTCCTTCAGTTCTGCTCTGATCTTAGTAATTTCTTGTCTTCTGCTAGCTTTTGAGTTTTTTGATCTTGCTCATGTAGCTCTTTCAATTTTGATGACAGAGTGGCAATTTTAGATCTTTCCTTGCTTCTCATGTGGGCATTTATTGCTATAAATTTTTCTTTAATCACTGCTTTAAATGTGTCCCGGAGATTCTGGTACGTTGTGTCTTCATTCTCGTTGGTTTCGAAGAACATCTTTATTTCTGCCTTCATTTCATTGTTTATCCAGTCAACATTCAAGAGCTAGTTGCTTAGTTTCCATGAAGTTGTGCAGTTCTGAGTTATTTTCTGAATTCTGAGTTCTAATTTGATTGCACTGTGGTCTGAGAGACTGTTATGATTTCCATTCTTTTGCATTTGCTGAGAAGCGATTTACTTCCAATTATGTGGTCAGTTTTAGAGTAGGTATGATGTGGTGCAGAGAAGAACGTGTATTCTGTGGATTTGGGGTGGAGAGTTCTGTAAATGTCTATTAGGTTTGCTTGGTCCAGGTCTGAGTTCAAGTCCTGGATGTCCTTGTTAATTTTCTGTCTCATCGATCTGTCTAATATTGACAGTGGAGTGTTAAAGTCTCCCACTGTTACTGTGTGGGAGTCTATGTCGCTTTGTAGGTCATTAAGAATTTGCTTTATGTATCTGGATGCTCCTGTATTGGGCATGTATATATTTGGGATATATTAACTCTTCTTGTTGCATTGATCTTTTTACCATTATGTAATGCCCTTCTTTGTCTCTTTTGATCTTTGTTGGTTTAAAGTCTATTTTATCAGAGGCTAGGATTGAAACTCCTGCTTTTTTGTGCTCTCCATTTGCTTGGTAAATCTTCCTCCATCGCTTTATTTTGAGCCTATATGTATCCTTGCATGTGAGATGGGTTTCCTGGATACAGCACACTGATAGGTTTTGACTTTTTATCCAATTTGCCAGTCTGTGTCTTTTGATTGGGGCATTTAGCCCATTTACATTTAAAGTTAATATTGTTATGTGTGAATTTGATCCTGTTATTTTGATGCCAGCTGGTTGTTTTGCCCATTAGTTGATGCAGTTTCTTCATTGTGTTGACACTCTTTCCCATTTGGTACATTTTTGGAGTGGCTGTTCCTTTCTATGTTTAGTGCTTCTTTCAGGAGCTCTTGTTCCTTTCTATGTTTAGTGTTTCTTTCAGGAGCTCTTGTAAATCAGGTCTGGTGGTGATGAAATCTCTGAGCAATTGCATGTTCATAAAGGATTTTGTTTCTCCTTCAGTCATGAAGCTTAGTTTGTTTGGATACAAAATTCTAGGTTAAAAGTTCTTTTCTTTAAGGTTGTTGAATATTGGCCCCCACTCTCTTCTGGCTTGTAGGGTTTCTGCTGAGAGATCTGCTGTGAGTCTGATGGGCCTCCCTTTGTGGGTAACCCAACCTTTCTCTCTGGCTGCCCTTAGCATTTTTTCCTTCATTTCAACCCTGGTGAATCTGACGATTATGTGCCTTGGGGTTGCTCTTCTTGCAGAATATCTTTGTGGTGTTCTCTGTATTTCCTGGACTTGAATGTTGGCCTGCCTTGCTGGGTTGGGGAAGTTTTCCTGGATAATATCCTGAAGAGTGTTTTCCAGCTTGGATTCATTCTCTCCATCACAGTCAGGTACTCCTATCAAACGTAGATTAGGTCTTTTCCCATAATCCCATATTTCTTGGAGGCTTTGTTCATTTCTTTTTACTCTTTTTTCCCTAATCTTGCCTTCTCATTTTATTTCATTGAGTTGATCTTCAATCTCTGATATCCTTTCTTCTGCTTGGTCGATTTGGCTATTGAAACTTGTGTATGCTTCACAAAGTTCTCATGTTGTGTTTTTCAGCTCCATCGATTCATTTATATTCCTCTCTAAGCTGTTTATTCTCATTAGCATTTCGTCAACCCTTTTTCCAAGGTTTTTAGTTTCTTTGCATTGGGTTAGTACATGATCTTTTAGCTCAGAGAAGTTTGTTATTACCCACCTCTTGAAGCCTGTTTCTGTCAATTCATCAGACTCGTTCTCCATCCAGACTTGTTCCATTGCTGGTGAGGAGTTGTGATCCCTTGGAGAAGGAGAGGCATTTTGGTTTCAGGTATTTTCATCCTTTTTGCGCTGGTTTCTTCCCATCTTTATGGATTTATCTACATGTGGTCTTTGTGGTTGGTGACTTTCAGATGGGGTCTCTGAGTGGATGTCCTTTTTGTTGCTGATGAAGTTATTTCTTTCTATTTCTTAGTTTTCCTTCTAACAGTCAGGCCCCCCCTATTGTAGGACTACTGAGGTCCACTCCAGACCCTGCTTGCCTGGGGATCACCTGCAGCAGCTGCAGACCAGTAAGGGTTGCTGCCAGTTTCTTCTTCTGTTGTCTTTGTCCCAGAAGGATACCCACCAGATGTCAGCCTGAGCTCTCCTTTATGGGATGCCTCTTTGGTTATACGGGGATCAGGGTGCTGCTTGAGGAGACAGCCTGTGCCTTATAGGAGCTCAGGTGCTGAGCTGTGAGTGCCATTGTTCTGTTCAGAGCTGCCGGGCAGGTATGTTTAAGTCTGCTGCAGTGGAACTCGTAACCACCTTTTTTTCCCAGGTACTCTGTCCTGGGAAGGTGGGGCTTTATTTATAAGTTCCTGTCATTCTGCTGCCTTTTCTTCAGAGATGCCCTGCCCAGCGAGGAAGTAGCCTAGCAGAGGCATTGCTGAGCTGCCATGGGCTCTGCCCAGCTGCTGTGTGAACTTCCTTGCAGTTTTGTTTATAGGAGTATAGTTAGGACTGCCTCAGTAATGGCTGTGTGCCTCAGTAATGACAGACTGTCTCTGTAATGATGGACTCCCTTGGTAATGGTGGACTGCCTCGGTAATGGCAGACTGCCTTGGTAGTGGTGGACTGCCTCGGTAATGGTGGATGCCCTTCCCCCAACAAAGCTGGACCATCCCCGGTCTGGCTGTGCTTGCCGTGCGACTCTCAGTCCAGAGTGTTTCAGATTGCTGGTCTTAGTGGAGGTGGAACCAGCCAAGCCAGATCACCTGGCTCCCTGTTTCAGCCCTCTTTTTTTCAAATGAGTGGGCAACTCTGTCTCTTAGGCATTCCAGTCACCAGTTGAAACGGCACCCGAATTGTTGTGAGTTTTTGTACAGAGACCCACTGCGCCAGCTGATACAGCCATGCTGGAGACTCATGGTGCTTTTCCACAAGGGAATCTCCTGATCTGTGGGCAGTAAAAATTTGTTTGGAAATGCAGTGATCACTTACCCTATGCGTTTTCACTGGGAGCTGCAATCCAGAGCTATTCCTGTTAGGCAATCTTGGATCCTCTCCATCCGTTACTTTGATTTCTTAAGAGACCAAAGTCACTTGTCAGAAAGTCTTCGTTTGCCAAAGATGCATCTTGCCATGTTCTATGATGACATCTACTTATGCTTCTTGCCCTTTTTGATAACCTTGTGGCCAGTGATGCTGCAAACAGAAACTGTCTCTTTCAAGGCATGTGCAGACATAGGGTATGACATCCCTGTCCACCTACTGAAGCGGCAGAGTTTGTTCATGCCCTATTCTAGAAATGAGAAATAAGACTGACGTCTGGTGATGATGTAAATATTTGGAGAAGTGGGCTACTAGGAAAGAAGTCCTGACCAATTGAAATTTACAAATATATCTTATTGCTGCTAACTCCTGTTCAACTTTTTGCTCAAGTGGCTAACAAGCACAGAACCTGATTTCTTTTGCATAAGCTTTCTTTTGCCATAAACTGGGACAGCCATGCTTTCAGTGACCCAATGTCTGTTACACATTAATAAAAGTAAAATGATCAATTTTTAAAAAGCAGTTCTCAGAAGGCTTTTTATCCATTGCAGATATATCCCTATACTAAGTCAACAAGTTGTGCTGATCTCTCCCAGTCAGAAGTCCAGTGAGCTCCTGTGGGGTCTTGTTAGCGTGAGTCCCACTCCATTCAGTGGTGCTCATGAGCATTCCAGCTGCTGGCTTTGCCTGGCCACTGCGGCCCACTAGCATCCAGGCTGTGGAGGCAAGCTGCCAGGTGATGGCCTGGCTAGGTGAGGAGGAGGAGTCAGGTGGCTGTTTTGCATTCCAGATTTCACTTTTAAACAGATGCTCATGGTTTTTGATTATAAAAGAATGGCTGTGTGAGGTAAAGAACATTAGATCCAAAAGTAGGAACACTTCACTGGGACCCTTAAGTTACTGCACAGGTTTTTACTTAATGCACTGGCTGATCTAAAGCAGACATTGGATCTAATTGAGATCATTTTTTCCGAGAGGAGGGTAAGCCTCTCTTATGCACATGGTTCCCTCATCCTCCAGATACTTAGCAGCCAAAATAAATATGTTTTCGTTTAGGCTGAAAATGCAGATGGTCTCCAAATGCCTGATAGACTATCTTGTTAATCAAAGCCGGGCCAACGTAATCACCCTCTGCTGCTCAGCTCTGAGCATGAGAATAGTCCTGCCTCATGCTTCCCTTTCAGTGCTGACCACCTCATCAAGCACAACAACAGTCAGATGTGGCCGCCATCTGCAAGCTCTGTGCCTGCTGCTTTTGGTCCCACCACACTGGCCTCTGCCAGTCTATCAGACCATAACACACATGTAGTAGAAACATAAATATGGTCAGCTACAAACTCTCAAAGTGATAAATATGTGCACCCACTAAACAAGGATATTTGAAAATATAAAGAAAGAGACAGTGGAAGATTATTGCAATGACACCCGCAGTAAATTTTAAGGAGAGCAGTGATTTGACAGATTTGTGGGAGGAAGAAAATGAATGATGACTCAAAGAAGAGAGGAGTAAGCCAATTTATTTGGTTAAAATGTGAAGGGCCAGCAAAAGATAGGGGCAGATATAGAAGGACAGGACCCAAAGGGTCCAAGATTTGGAATTTTTATTTAATACAAAAGACAAATGACAGTCACTATGAGGAATCAGAAGAGAAGTGATGATATGAAAAAATGGTTAAATAAGTTAAATGGCCATCTGATGGGACATCATACAATTATTTTTTAAGATGGTTTTGAAGAATTTTTAATTACACAGGAAATGTTTTATGATGTGATGAGAAATGAAAAAAATGAATACAAGTTTTTAATAATATAATTTCAATTATGTTAAATAGGTATAAGCATGCATAGAAAAATGTCTGGAAAAAAATACACTAAAATGTTATGGTTGCTATCTCCTTGTAGTCAGATTAGAGATCAATCTTCTCTTTTTAAAAGTTGAGCTATTCAAAGGTTCTACAAAGAACACATTATTTTAAAATCTGAACAAATTACATGTTATTTTAAGAATATTTTCAGAGAAATTTGATTGGATAGTAGGTTGAGATTGATGAGGCTGGAGGCAGATTGGACAATAGAGGCTTACGTAGTATTTAAACTGTTAGTTAAAATGCCTAGTCTCACACTGTGGAAGTAAGATAAAGGAGAGGAAATGGGGAGCTTATTTCAGAGGAGTAACAGACAGAACACCATGAGCTACCTGTTACACATTCACAGAGATGAAAGTAGAAGCCAGATTCATAGGAAGAATAAGATATTACCAGTAATTAAGCTGAAAGTAGAGAGGGTTGGGAAAAATTTAACTCAGTGTAGTCCTTTTTGTCTTAGCTGTTGATGGGACATAAAGTTAGGCTAAAGACATCATATTTGATATGTTAATACAGGAACTCTTAATAGGTTTTCTCACTGAGGACTTTAGTTTGCTGAATTTTCTTTAATACTGAATATTTGATCCATGCCAAGATGCTAAAGAACAAGCCTTGATACCTTCAGCTCTGTATCTAATCATCAACCAATGAAAATTTACTGAATATTTTCTCTATACAAGCTCCCGGCCCTTATAATCTAGTAGCAAGTATATATCTGTGTATATATATATGACATATATACAAACTAGTTTGGAAAAGACAAGCTATGATAAGGTCTCTAAGACAAGGACAGATAACTTTGCTATGGGCCTCTCATTTCAGATATCTGGTCAGCCTTCCATTATCTGGCTCCACCCCATCTCCGTAGACTCATTTTTTTATTAATCTTCAGTAAATACCTCTACCCTGCTCAGCCTGCCTGTGGTCTCTCTTCCCAGCCCATCATGCTCATTGTATCCATTAGGATGCTTTCAGCTACAAGTGTTATTTATCTATTAAGGATATAAGTTACAAGGACAGTCGCTGTTTTATTGATAATAAAGTTCAAAACATAGATGATCTAGTGTCAGTCTGGCAGCTCAGTGATTGTCATCAGGGTCTCAGTTTATTACTTCATCGTTCTTAGTGTACTAACTTTGCATCTTCATATGAGTTGCCTCATGGTGATAAGATGTCTCCTATAGCTCCAGACATTACATAATGTTCACATTTAAGGCAGGAAGGAGGAAGGAATGGTGCCAACAAGTTCTCCTTTTGAGTTTGTCTCTTTATCAGGGAAGCAAAAAGCCTTCCAAGAATATCCCTCCAAACACTCTCATACATTTTCTTTGGCCATAAAGTAAATGTATCACACAGTCATGCAAAATTTCAAAGAAGCCTGGAAACATAGGGATGCGGTTTCTTTAGCCTCTAGAGCTGCATCATTCAATATGATAGCCATGAGCTACATCTGACTATTGAATACTTAGGTTGTGGCTAGTCCAATTGAAATTGTCTCTGAATTTCTAGGTTTATTTCATTTTAATTAATTTAATCTAAGCCTAAAATTGAAGCAATAAAAAGTCTCCATTATATACAACTTTCTTGTTTTGGAAGGATTGCATGTCACTTTATTAATTGCATGGTATAAAATATTAGTATTATAGTACATGTGTCAACAGGTACACACATTGTTTTTAATATTATCCATCAACAGTTCATTAACTGGTTTTGTCAATACAGATACAAATATTAAAAGATAATGATTTTTTGATACTCAGTTTGGTTATCGAAAGACCTTTAAGTACATTTACATTTTACGTTTGTAAATTTATAATACATAGATGTAGATCAAATTTTTCTGCTGTAAATTCAGTCTCTGAATTAAGATATGCTGTAAAACTAAAATATGCAAATGAGTAGATATTTAGCATAAAATGTAAAATATATTAATTTTATGAATATTGATTACATGTTGAAATTATAATATTTTGATGTGAGTTTAATAAAATATATTATTAAAATTAATTTTACTTAAAAATTTTTAATGTAAAAATACAAATTAAAGCTATTAGTTTCTAGTAAAACCTACTAGAAAATCTAAAATTATATGTATGACTTACATCATAGTTTCAATGGGCAGTGCTGGTCTAGAGTGAGAGGAAGGTAAAGGTGAGGAGAATTGACCACGATTTTTAGGTTGGTCAACCAATAGAGTCCATCTCATTTGTATTGCCTGTGTTATCTGCTGATGAAGAATACTTCTGTTCTCCATATGTAAACCTATGATTTATTGTTAATTTTGTTCTTATTGTTAATAAGTTGTACATTAAACAAGACCTAGCTGGGCTTGAAGCAAATCCTAAGTTAAGGCTAATCTCTTCCAAAACTCTCCTTTGACCACTTAGTGTAGTGTTTTCATTCATGCATGCTTACTTTCGTAAAACAGTTATTATGTATTGAAATGAATGTGAAGGAATGCAAGAATGAAGTTAGTAATTGTTCCAGGAGGAGTGATGAGTGGTTTCTCAGAATAGATAGCATTTGAACTGAAATTAGAAGAATGAGTTGAAGCCTGCCATGTTAGAAAGGGTATTCTAAGCCAAGGAAGCAGTACAGCAGAGGTATGAAAAGACTTACAGCATTTGGACACTGAAATTTATGTGTACCTGGAGTAAAGATTGTTTAGAATTGAAGCTAGAGTTTGGACTTTCTATAAGGATAAAATGTGGAAGTATTTTGTCACCCACATTCAAGTGGCAATTTTGCTGCATGTAGAATTCTAGGTTGATACATGTTTTCTCTCAATAAGGTAAAAGTACTATTATGTTGTCTTTTTTATTTTCGTAGTTGTTATTATAAAGTGTTCTGTCAATGTAATTGTCATTCCTTAGTAGACAATATGCCTTTCCTCTGACTACTTTTAAGATCTTTTGTTTTTGGTGCTCTCGGTATCACTATTATATCTAGGGAATGAGATTTATCTTTATTTTTCCTGATCAGGATTTCCTGTGTTCCTGGATATCAGGTGTCACATATTATTATTTCTGGAGAATGCAGAGCTGTTATTTTTCTAATATTTCCTTTCCTCCATTCTATCTATTCACATCTTTGGAACCTCCTATTATGTATGTGTTGGATCTTATTGCTCCCTCTCTTTCATGTCTCAATCTTTCTTTGATCTTTTCCATTTCTTTAGATGACTGTGCTGCATTTTGAGTGATTTTCTCAGATCAATATTTCCTTTTTTTTTCTTTCTGAGACTTTGTATCAAACAGTGTCTGAAGCTTAAAGTTCAGGTTTCTACTTTTGCAACATAAAAGTTCTAATATATATTCACAATGCTACTTGGTCATCATGCTCTATCAGAAATATCTACTGTATTTAACACTTCTTTTCCATTCCCACTGACCTCCTCATTGTTGGTAATATTACTTAGATGAGCAGGCAGTGTAGTAGTCAGTAAAGGAGGCTCAGAAGGGACAGTCACGAACATAGAAGGGGAGTATGGAGAGAACTATGCCAAGAAGCCAGAGAAGAAAATTTTAATAATTAAGGAATATTTAAATACCTCAGAGAGGCCAAGAGGCATGAGAACTGCAAAATGTGCATTTGAATTGCCAGTTAAGAGGTGATTAATGATTGTTATATTCTACCCTTTTTTTCATGTTTTTTATTGATTCTTTATCCACTACAGTGATTAGCAGAAAGCAGAGAAGATAAATATTCAAGAAATATTAAGTGATTGATTAATGGATTTTATTTTGCAGCTTTGGGAACATACAAAAATAACCATTTGATAACCATTGATTTTTATGAAAGGAACAAGAAGTGATGGAGTCAAGAAATAAGAAAATTGGTATTAAGTTGAAAGTAATTTAAAAGGAATGTAAGATTTGGAAGTCAGACAATTTATCCCAGAGCCAAATTCCTCATGCAGCTTATGGTATCTTCTTCAGTGACATAGATGAATGAGCAGCTATTGTAAAAGATTAATTGGAAATCTAAAACCATTCCAGAAGACACACACTAGGATGACATTGCCTTTCAGTCCACCCTGGACCCATTTCCCTTTATTGTGGTCCTGGGCTGTGTTAATCATACCCTAGACATCAGAGAAGAAAATTTGTCTTTTGAGATCAGTTACTACTCTTGCAACTGACAAAGAGGTAATGATCATTTCAAATGTTTCCTCAGCCAAAGACCATTAATGAAACAGGTGTCCTCAGGAAAATGCTCTGTAATAAAAGGCCTTGGGATTATTCATACCTTATAGACCCATCTCTGGATCATATTTATTTAATTTGATTGCTTTGTCTATCAGTTCATCTGTCTAAGTAACCAACTTTGGGCAACTTGGAGGAATCCGTCATCACTTATTCTTTAACAAAGTTGTGGGTTAAGTCATCCAAATAAAGATATTTTTTCCTTGACCCCAATTCCAGTAGGTCCAGGGGAGTTGGAAGTGGGAGGGGAGAGAACGTCCAGGAATCATAGCATTTCAGTAATCTTATGCTGTTGACTACAAGGGTTGATTTTGCGTCTATTCTGAGATGTATTTTCCTGACCATTTGCTTTCTGTGCCATTTTTACTAGAATGGGCTTGAGCTTGACTTTGATCCATACGTCTGGAAATCATAGTTGCAGTTTGCTATCCTACTTCACATCCTGCTCTTTTAATAAAAATGTTCCCCTTTTTCTTGAATACAGAATGGTTGATCACAGCATTTGGTAAGGGCAAAAACTGATAATTTGCTTAAAATGAGTCATTTTTGTGCCAGACTGGGAGCCCCATGACTCATAATTACCGGTTCAAAGACTAACTGTTTGTAACAAACCAGAGGGGCTTTCAGCCTACCCACCCTTTGCATTCTTTATATCCAGAGAGCACATTATTGCCCAAGGCAACCCGAAGCCCATTAGTGAACCCGATGAAGTAAAAGGCAGCTTCCTGAGCTTGGACAGAGAAGACAGTCACTACCAAGCCATACCAGCTACAAACAGTTAACTAGGTCCTGGAGCATCCGCCAGTGAACATTTTTCACCACAGATGATTGCCAAGCTGAATTTTTAATCAAATCAAATTTAGATTCTTCTTCATCATAGCCACTTAACTTTTTAGCACTCTTTCCTTCCTCTTCCTTTTCCTGTCATATAACAGATGGGGGCAATTGGGGCCCCCAAGCCCTTGGTATTGTTTTCCACAATCCAGTTCTGCTTCTGGATTAAACACAAGACAGGATTTATAAACCAACAGCAGCAACAGCAGTTGCCCGAAACAGCCCTATGAAGTAGATATTAGCCCTATTTCGTGAATGAGGAAACTGAGGGTGCCACCTATCTGCAGGCTCATGAATTGCAGGCTCACCTTTTCTCAAGGGCTTTCTTAGTAGTGTCCGATTGACAAGCCACACTGAGCCACTGCGTGATCAATCATTCAAGACCTTTTCTCCTAGCTACCCCATTTTGAGTAAGCTCTTCTGGACAGGTTGGGTGCTTCCTTTCATTCAGTATATATTATGACTACCTAATACGTGCCAGACACAGTAAATATTCACGCCACACCTTCCAGAACCCTTTTTCAGTTAGGGTTTTATCACCTGCCTGCATTTCATAGCCTGATCATTCCCTTTTCACAGACATGTGTTTGCTCCCTAACCCAAATTTTCTGGGATACAAGAACCTTAACATTCTATCCTCACAGCCATGCGCCTCCCTCGGCCTTACCACACACACATACAGGTGTAATTATTTCCACTGCAGGCAGGAAAACCAAGGAGCAAAGGAATTAAGTAAGAAACTTTCTCAAGATTATGCCCTAGTAGAGTGCATTTTTATAACTGTTCTTTCCTGTCAGGGAATAAACTGGCTTCCTAGAAAGCAAGAACTTCAATTCCTCCCTCTGAGAATCCAGCCTACAGAAATAATCCAAAATGCCTTGATGAAAATACACTTTTTTCGAGAGCCCTTCCTCTACTCTTCCTAAGTAAAAAGCCCACCCCATTGTTCATATCTTTCTATCCTCTTAATCTTTTCATCATCTGTTTTCATAGAACTAATTAATAGTATGTGCTTATTTGCTTCTCTTGTCTGTTGCTTTCAGTAGAACGTAAGCTCTCAAAAGGAAATAAACGTTTGCTTGCCACCATATTCCCAGCTCTAAGAATAGTAACTGACATATAGTGGCCACTGAGTAAATACTTGTTGAATTAATTAATTTATTAAGGCACCAAGACACTCAGTGCAGCATTATTTGCATAGTATATATATAAAACAATGTAAAATCCAGCATCAGGGAATGGACTATAATGGTGAATATTATAAAAGCAACATTTACACTACTTACAAAAAAAGGATTATGAGATAATGTGAGGTAAAATAAACAGGCTACAAAATTGTATATATAGTATCATCTTAACTATGTAGTAAAACAGAGCATAGAAAAACTAGACGGAAAGTAGAGAGATTGTGAGTGATTTTTCCTGCTTCTTTTACTAATTAATATTTTGCAACAGGGTCTCACTTTGTCACCAGGCTGGAGTGCAGTGGCGCAATCATGGCTCACTGCAGCCTCGACCTCCCAGGCTCGGGTGATCTTCCTACCTCAGCCTCCTGAGTAGCTGGAACCAAAGATGTGTACCACCAGCCCTGGCTAATTTTTGTGTTTTTGGTAAAGATGACGTTTCACCATCTTGCCCAGGCTGGTCTTGAACTCCGGGGCTCAAGCCATCTGCTTACTTCAGCCTCCCAGAGTGCTGGGATTATAGGCATGAGCCACTGTGCCTGACCTTTCTTGCTTCTTTACACCATTCTGTGTTTCCCAGTTTTCTTCAGTGGGCAAATTATAATTTGATAATTAGAAAAAAGTAAAGTAATGCCTTTTGCATGTTCTTTTTTTTTTTTTTTTTTTTTTTTGAGATGGAGTTTCGCTCTTGTTACCCGAGCTGGAGTGCAATGGCGCGATCTCGGCTCACCGCAACCTCTGCCTCCTGGGTTCAAGCAATCTGCTGCCTCAGCCTCCCGAGTAGCTGGGACTACAGGTGCGCGCCACCATGCCCAACTAATTTTTTGTATTTTTAGTAGAGATGGGGTTTCACCATGTTGACCAGGATGGTCTTGATCTCTTGACCTCGTGATCCACCCGCCTTGGCCTCCCAAAGTGCTGGGATTACAGGCTTGAGCCACCGCGCCTGGCCACCTTTTGCATGTTCTTACCTCCTCAGGCATAGATGAGATTGACATCTTTAGGACTTGCCTTCTGTATCAACTATATCCCTCTCTGAGCTCATAGGATAATGAATCTATGAAAGCAAAACTCGTCTGAAACTTTCCGGGATGCCCTATCATAATCCATTCATAATGGTAAGTTAGTTCTGTATGTTGAGGATGTACAGATGCCAGCCACAGATATTAGCTTGGATGACCCCATAGCATTCTGAAATGATGATAGACGTCTCCAAAGATTCTCATCTGTCACTTTCAGTAATGGAAGCTCTTGTCAGGAAAGGAAAGCGAGTGGTTTTCACTAGCCACCTTGCCATTTATACTTGGTGTTTTGTTTGGCTCCCTTTAGAGAAAATTATTCATGGACTTAAAATGTAGAAAATAAAAACAAAACAAACAAACTACAGACTCCTAAGAATGAAAACCTAGTGAAAGATAGCAGAATAGTGAGGTGATGAGGTTAGTCAGAGTACAGGTTAGCAAGGGCCTGTGGACATTGACACAAGCCAAATCCTCCGGAACAGAAGGGTTATTTTAAAAATTCGGATTGTGGAGGACCAGGAGCAGTGGATCATGCCTGTAATCTCAGCACTTTGGGAGGCTGAGGCAGGCAGATAGTGAAGTCAAGAGATCGAGACCATCCTGCCCAAAATGGTGAAACCGCATCCCTACTAAAAATACAAAAATTAGCTGGGTGTGGTGGTGCATGCCTGTAGTCCCAGCTAGTCGGGAGGCTGAGGCAGAAGAATCACTTGAACTCAGGAGGCAGAGGTTGCAGTGAGCTGAAACTGCACCACTGCACTCCAGCCTGGCGACAGAACAAGACCCCATCTCAAAAGAAAAAAAAAATCTGACTGTGGGTGCAAAGAGGAAAAAGCTCAATTCCAGGGTTGGCTGTTTCATTGGAGAGCAGTTTGGGCTTGATGTGGGCAGGCAGGTGTGGCAATCCGGTACCTATCAGAGGACCTGTTTCCAATGGGACTGTGACTGCTCTCTCCCCTCCTTCCTCTCTTTCTTCCTTCCTGTACTGGAGAAGGAGCACTGAACAGGACAGGTTCGCCTCTGAGGAGTTTTCATTCCATACAATACATACATACATGTAGTTTCAGAGACTGATAAGTGCTATGGAAGTCTATAAAACAGAAAAAGAGGGTAGAAAATCTTTGTGGCGGGTTGGGGACCAAAGAAGGTGACAAGGGAGCTACAACTGAACAATGAGTTGATAATCACGAAGATCCCAGAAAAGAATATTCCAGACAGGGAAACAAGCAGCAAATATAAAGGCCCAAAGTAGGAACACTACTTGCATAGTTGAGCAGCTGAAAGGTGGCCATGGAGCCGAGAAGACATGAACAAAGAACATCTGGGCGTGGCATGAAGACGGAGGGATGTCTCCAGGGACCAGGTGATGTCAGGAGGTCCTGCTAGGCCAAGGAGGTTGGGTATATTCAGGTTTGGCTTTGTCCATGGGAAGCCACAGGAGAGTGTAAAGCAGAGAGTGACATAATCATATTCTTAAAAGATCATTCAGGTTGCTATATAGAGAACATATTGCAGGAGGGCAAAACGGAAGCTGGCAAGGCCATCAGGAGACAGTCTAGGGAAGAAATGGCAATGACTTAGGTTAGGCTAAAAAGAGAGACAAAGAGAAGCAGAGAGGTGTAAGGCGTTATTCTGAAAGGATTGTTGGCAAGAGTTACCGCTA
The DNA here is from genome assembly GCF_001604975.1 of Cebus imitator. Lineage (NCBI taxonomy): Eukaryota > Metazoa > Chordata > Mammalia > Primates > Cebidae > Cebus > Cebus imitator. The sequence goes on from NW_016107861.1 coordinate 76,806, forward strand.
GAGCTGGTGGCATGTGGGGGTTGACGAATCATGGAAGAATCTTAGGCATTTTGCTTGAGCAAATGGTGCCATTTACTGATATGGAAACAATTAGGGGAAACAGCTTGGGATAGATCTTAGAATGGAGCATGAAATTAAGAGTTCTGTTTGGGGCATGTTAAGTTTGCTATGCCAATTAAACCTCAAAGTAAAGACTCCCAGTGGAGTGGACTGTCAGATGTCCCACTTTGGCACTCAAAGGGGAAGTCATTTTGGAGCCATTTGTATATAGTACATCGTAAAGCCATGCACCTGAATGAAATCACCTGTTGAAAGAGAATAGCGTCCAGAGCGAAACAATATCTGAAGGCTGGAAAGAGAAGCCAGGGAGGTAGGAGAAAAGCTTGGAAGGAGTAGTGTCACAGAAGGCCAGGAAAGGAAGTGCTTAGGCAGGGGGGAGCTGGTCAGCTCTTTCACCAACTGCATGTTGGTCAGGATAGACTAGGTTATGCTCTGGTAATAAATGAGCACAAAATATCAGTGGCACTTAATAAAATGTATTTTGACTGGGCGTGGTGGCTCACACCTATAATCCCAGCACTTTGGGAGGCCAAGGTGGGTAGATCATCTGAGGTCAGGAGTTCAAGACCAGCCTGGCCAACATGGTGAAACCCCATCTCTACTAAATGTACAAAAATTAACCAGGTGTGGTAGCAGATGCCTGTAATTCCAGCTACTCAGGAGGCTGAGGTAGGATAATCACTTGAAGCCAGGAGGCAGAGGTTGCAGTGAACTGAGATCGCACCATTGTACTCCAGCCTGAGCAACAAGAGCGAGACTTCATCTCAAAAAAAAAAAAAATTAATAAAATGTATTTTTTGTGCATATTGCATGAATAATGTGGGCCAGAGAGGTAAGAGCTCTGGTCCACAATCCCCAAAGACCCAGGCTGATGGAGACTGTATCTGCGACGACCCCCATCACCAGAGTGGGGAAAGAGAGAGTATAGGGGCTCTCCAGTGCTTTAGCCAGGAAGAAACACATATCACTGCTGCTCACAGCCCACTGGCCAGTAAGACTTACATGCAGTTCCCTAACCTGATTGCTGTATCATTTACCAAGAGGCCAACTAAAATAAAAACAGAAAACTGGCCACTGGTTTTGGCAATGCAGACATCACTGGGGATCTTGAAGGGACAATTTCAATGGAGTAGGGGGGATGAAAGTCCATTGAACTACCCCATGCGAGAATAGGAGGTGAGGGAATTGAGAGGTGAATGTAGACAACTCTGTTGAGGTGTTTCCATGAATAGGGACCAAAGACATTGAAAGATAACCGGAAGGTTAATGGGGTGAAGGGAGGATATTGTTAAGAGAGTATTTTTTTTCCTCCCCCAAGTGTGTAAGTGTGCGTAAGTCTCCTACTCTGCCAGTCACATGATAAATGGATTATCTTTTCTCCTCTTCCATCAGTGAAATCAAGGCCAGCAAACATGAATGTTTTAACCTTCTGTTTGGTACCTACAAATTCAACATATCTACGTTTAACTATAACCAATTCAGCGTGAATTTTAAACTATGGCTTTGTACTGCTGGAAATAATCTAATGGGGAAACTGTTCAGACAAAAGAGAAGGGATCAGGGAAGAAGGCCAGGAGAGAAGCTTCCCAACCACAGCCCGGGTGAAGGGGATGGGCTTTGATAAGATGGTGGATAATATTCTGTTGTTCTCAGAGGGAAAGCTTGGACTACAGTATACGTGAGAGTCCACGCGAAGACACGTGATGGAAAGCCCCTGTCCTGTTGCATTTATTTTCTCAGTGAGATAAGGTTGTTACTGTGGAATGAACTTGGCTGGTGTGGTTGGGAAGCAGAGAACGCAGAAACAGTAGAGGCAGCCTGACCATTTTAGCCACTGTCTCTCCTTACGTTGCTAACCCATAATTTGTAACAACCTTAAGAATTCTCCTACTATGTTAAAGTAGTTCTTTCACTCTTAACAGATTGCTGCGGGTGGGTTTTTAGGTGACTCATTATTACTTATGATGATAATTATAACATTTTTACACTTTCACTTTTTATAGTATATTCCACATTTACTCATTCATTCTGTCAGAGACTTTTAAATAAATGATTCATGGCTGCCACATTTTCTTTATTTTTATTGTAAAATATATGCACAAAAAACTACATTAGAGACATATATACAGTTTAACAAATAACACTTTTCAGAAAAACAATTTTGACCAGGCACAGTGGCTCATGCCTGTAGTCCCAGCACTTCGGGAGTCCAAGTGTGTGGATCACCTGAGGTCAGGAGTTTAAGACCAGCCTGGCCAATATGGTGATACTCCATCTCTAGTAAAAATATAAAAATTCACCAGGCATGGTGGCAGGTGCCTATAGTCCCATCTACTCAGGAGGCTGAGGAAGGAGAATCACTTGAACCCAGGGGGCAGAGGTGGTAGTGAGCTGAGATCATGCCATTGCACTCCAGCCTGACAACAAGAGCAAAACTCTGTTGGAAAGAAAGAGAGAGAAAGAGGGAGAAGGAGAGGGAGACGCAGAGAGAGGTTGGAAGGGAGAGAGAGGGAGGGAGGGAGAGAGAGGGAGGGAGGGGGGAGGGAAGGAGAGGGGAGGGAGGAAGGGATGGAAGGAAAAGAAAAACAATTTCACTGGAGATCTATCCTTTTTGCTCATTCAGTCAGTCAACAAAGCTTGTTTGGAGTGTCTACTGTGTCCCAGGCAGTGAGCTTGGAGCTAAAGTTTGCCCAAAGTATTTCCAGGCAGAGACCCACTAAAGTTTTCCACAGGCTTGTCAGGCAGTTCTCCCCACCTCCTTCAAATGATTGAAGATTTCCTTTAGTGTGACAGCAGGCTACTCTGTGATTCCTGTTCAGTGATTGGGGAATGAAGTTAGGACTTGGAGGCAGAAGCCATGGGTTGAGTGCTGGTTTCAACTACTAGCTGTGTGCCCCGGATCTGCCATTTACATTGCTCTAAGTTTCAGGCTCCACATCTATAAAACAAAGCACATAATATGTATGGCGTCTGGTCCTAGTGGCCACTTGAGCCTGAATGCCCCCGGCAGCCAAAGGAAATCCCCCGAGGTCCTGCCAGTCTCCATGCCAAGCCCCTCACCTGGTGGGATCTACCCCAACCCTGTGGATTTGCCATTCTATTTCCTATGCAGGAATAACGCCGACCACTTTCCTCTAGCTCCTGCTCCTCAGTGCTTCTAAAACCTACCTCAGGAGAAATATTCACTGAGAAATCCTTCTCCAATCTGATCACTGGCTCCTCTGCTCTCCCCAGTCATCTACACCTTTTGAACCATGTGCATTGCCTGTCTGCTTCACCTGCTTTTTAACATAAGCTTTGACCTTCCCGTGCCCTCGATGCTGAGCTAAATTGTATGGTCAAGGACAATATTTCTTTTACTTATCTCCAACTAACCGTAGAAAAGGGTGTCAATAGAGTAGATATTCAGTACTTGTTAACAGATGGTCTGTTTCACCAGTTGACTCAGCCTGAATGAATAAACAAATGTTATATTTAAACAATAAAATGCTTTCCAGAGAAGAAGCTATTAGGATACAGAGAGGTCAAAGGGGAAATGATCACCTCCTGGATCCTTCTCGCCTCTTTTCGCCACTGTTCACTGGGGGAGGCACACGAAAAACAAATTTCCCCTTCCTTTTTTCTCAAAATGTGAACATAAGCATGTCTAAACTTCATTTTGCATCTACTAACTAACAAGCTAGGGAACAGAATTGTACTAAAATCCATACATATTTCAGGGAAGAGGTATTTTTTTGCTACTTAGCTAGAATGCAGTTCTTTAATTTTCTTTTTAAAATGTATGAAAATTGGCCAGGTGTGGTGGCTCACACCTATAATCCCAGTGCTTTGGGAGGCTGCGGTGGGTGGATCACTTGAGGCCAGGAGTTCAAGACCAGCCTGGCAAACGTGGCGAAACCCCATCGCTACTAAATATATAAAAATTAACCAGGTGTGGTGGTGCACACCTCTGGTCCCTGCTACTCAAGAGGCTGAGGCACAAGAATCGCTTGACCCTGAGAGGCAAAGTTTGCAGTGAGCCAAGATTGCACCACTGCACTCCAGTCTGGGCAATAGAGCAAGACTCTGTCTTAAATAAAATAAAAATAAATAGAATTAAATACATGAAAATAAATGAGTCTATGGTGAATCCATTCCTAACTTAGGCATAGATAGAAAATTCAGCTCATTTTTTAGACAACAGGACACATCAACAATGCTTTAATCACTGCCTTTGAAGCACAGGCCGATATAAGGGCTCATCTCATTGGGGTGGAAGCCACTCAACAGGACCCTGTGAACCATGGCCTCTGGAAGCAGTCAAGGACATCTGAGACTCAGGGGATCCTGTGTTCTGTAGAATCTGGAGCATCTTTCTAAGCTGAAGAAAACGGCTTCCTTTCTGTTCAGGGAGCTGTCAGTCAACCTACAAAGAATTCAGACACACGTGTTCTTCCACCCAGATTCCCAGGATTGGTCCAAATACTGAGCCTGGAATTAGACATCCAGGCTCTTTCAGTGCTGCCACATCTATGGGCTAAAATCAATAGAAAAGACTCACTAGGTCCAGTTTGGCCTGGCAGCAGGAACCACAGTGTGGCTCAGTCTTATTTAATGGAAACGTTGCTGGCCTCCAGATTCCTAAGCTGGCTCTAAAACACAGAACTACCAGCATGACCAGGCTGTTTTCCAAGCTCAGTGCCTGTGCCTGTCCGCAGATTTCTATAAGAGCCCATGTGGGCACTTTGTCCTGGATGAGAACACTTGCAAAATAAAAACTCCAGAGATGCTGGGTTAGGAAAATGAGTGTTTTCTGCAGATGCTCTTGAAGACTACTGTTTAAATGTCTTTTGTTATTGCTGGCAATCAGAAACTACCCCAGAGTAGCTGTCATTGTTTTAGGGGCTCCAGGCCTGTCCACTCCCTTGGCACGCCAGACCTTTCTTCACCTGCTCAAGGGAAAGTCCGGGAGACAGCCACAGCAGGTGGGTGAATCAGATGCAATCACCAAGACAAAAGGAAAACACAACCTGCCTTGAGCATTGCCCCCTTCATTCCACCCAGCCCGTGTGGTCTGCACTGCTGGGCCTGTGTGGGTTGCTCATGGGATGTGTGATTTCTGGCATCAGGAGTCAGGAACCCATTTGATTTATTTAGATGTGGTGCCACCATTGGGTGGGTCTCCTAAGGTTTATGTGGCTTTCCACTTCAGATTTTCCCTTCGCTCTCCTCCCTACAGCCACTGCCAAGCCTACCATGCTTCGGCCTGGTCCAAGCCAGCCCTAAGAACCTACTAATTAAAGTTTCCTTTGACATCTTTCATGTGGCTACTTAAGAAACTCCAGGGCAAGTCCTAATCTGAGGACTTTAGCCCAGGTGATATTATTTGAATTGAACATAGCCCTTTAACCTCAAAGCCTTGGGGCACCAACCCATTCCAGAAATTGTCAATCAAGAGGAGGAAGTAAGTTGAGAGAGTGTCCTTGGTCACCCCAAAAGATCTGATCTCTGGTCTTCACATCTGCAGTCACTTTGGCCGTGGCTTTTTTTCTTCCCCTCATCCTCAGATTTCATACCCTGCGGTACCCGCCCAGCAACCCCTCAAATTGTAGCTGGGCTCCACCAGGCCCTTTAAAGTTAGCAGAACCATGACAGATGGCTCTGCTTGCTGCGGTGACCTCCATCACCCTGAGGTGAAGGAACACGAATAGAGGGCTCCCCAGTGATACAGGCATGCTAGAGCATGACGCTGCTCTCCAGGGGAGACCATCTGCACGTCAGTTCCTAAAGCGATGGGACCAGGTGGCACAGGAATGATGACAGTAGCAGTAAATGATGACATTTGCTATTATCAAGTGGCAGTTGTCATTTAATTGGTTAGTAATCTGGAAGCCACCTATTAAAGGGAGGGCTTCTATGCCAGGGATGATTGACTGGCAGAGGCTACTGAAAAGCTGTGCTGAGAACTCTAATGCTGTGATTAGTTTCCCAGGAAAGAATGCTGGGGTTGGTCAGCTATGTCTTCTGGGGGTATGAAGAGGGAAAGTGGCAACATAGGGGCTGCGTATTCAACATCCTTGTCTTTCATGAACCTTCCAGAAACACCTCCTTCTTAAATCACAAGCATCCTTATCGAGGGTGGAGGGGAGTAAAGACACTATCTCCAGTGTCCCATCTAATCTTTCTGGGAGATGGCTCATAACTCTTATAAGATCCACTAGCCCAGCCCCCATCCATCCATTCCATGCATGGATTCAGTCCAGTGTCAGTGCATCCTCAGCTCTCCATTGTCAAAACTGCTGGCTGGCTTGTCCTGCACCTGAGTTTCTGGCTGAAGCCACTATTTCCTCTCTATGCCCCTGGAGACATACAGCACCACTCTCAAGAGTGTGGGCCCGCTGACCTTCCCTCTGACCTTCCTATCCCTCTTATCTTTATATTTCATGCTAGAGCTCAATAGATTGTCCCTTCCTCAGCTCTGCCTCGTCTCTCTTCTAAATCCTTCTTTCCTTTTCCTCCCATCAGCCCGTTCATTCTACCTTCTCCACATACTCAGGGACCTCAGTTCTCTCGGGCTAAAGAACAGAAGGGAGAGAAGACCAACAGGATGATGGACAGTGGGGGGGGGTGGATTCCAAGGAGATGGGGGTTTGGAACACGCTGGAATGGAACTCCAGGGATGGAGTGCTCTTCTCATTATTTATGTGAGGATATTTTTGTCTGTTTCACCCAAGTCAACACTTACCAAGAAATTTCACTTCAGATAGAAGGTTATTTCAGACACCACACCATACAAAAAACACACTTGATCCCTGCCCATTGCTTCTCATTGTTGTATGCACCTCCAGATTCTAAACATTGTAGGTATTTATCCTATTGTGGCATCACAGCCATTCCCTTAATCTTCAGTTTAAAGAGTTTCCACTATTGAGCCGCAGAGTATAATCATCCTTCCATATGATTCCCACTGTGAATCATCAGCTTCCTTCCTGCCTTACCACTGCATGCCCCCTACCCGGCTCTGAACCTTCTCCTGCTTTTAGTCCCAAAAGTGTGTTCCAAACCCCCGTCTCCTTGGAATCCACCCCCCACTCACTGTTCATCGTCCCCTGCTGGTCTTCTCTTCCCTCTCTTCTTTAGTCAGAGAGAACGGAAGCCCCATATGAGTGAATATCTCCCAAGGAAAATATATTTTTGGCTCTGACTAGGAAATCATTTTTCAGCATGAATAACACAACTCTCTCCATCATTTCACTTTTGTCAATTTTTGAGCAATAGCTTAAGCAGCAGTAGGTTGTTTGGGAGCAGCCAGGAAAATAAGCTCTGGCCCACGTACCCCAGACTAAAGGAAATCAGACAGCAGGCCCAAAGGCAATAGCATAAGCTCTCCACTTCCGATGTTTTTTCTTTCCATTTGGTTTCCATGGGACCCTGTGCTGGAGGTGGGGAGGGCTTCCCAAAGTACCAAATTGTATTCATTAGCAAAATAAGGAACTGAATTTCAGGTTCACACACACACACACACACACACACACACACACACGCAAAGAGAGCATTAAGTGGGTAAGGGACCAGTACACAAGAATTTGGATGCCTAATGTTTTCAGAAACCCAACCCCCAGAGGCTGATTTTGAAAGCCACTTGTTGACTACCATGTCTACCTAAGTGCTCTTTGATCATTATCAAAATTCAGAGAGGTTATACATTTGGGACTTGTAAATATTTTCCATCCAGCTCACAACCCAAATTGCAATGTTGTGTTTTGGAGACGGAGACTCAGAAATTCCTCTCCTTTAGGTTTTAAATGGTTCTGTAACTCAGCAAGCCAGCAGGCTTCTCTTAATCGTTCATATTTTCAGGGGTCCAGTGCTGGGACCTGTGATTAAAATTCACTGAAAGCAAACAACTAAGAAATGAGCTCTAGAAATGAACATGGCAAGTTCCCAAGGTCCTCAGCTCTGATGCGGAGCTGAGTCACAGACTAAACAAAGTTTGGAAGAAAATAAAGTGTATGTCTTTGCAGCACCTCTTAACGCATTGTCAATAAATTGTGGAATTTTTCTTTGCTAGCACTAAAATAATGATACCTTTAAGAGTACAGTCTTGCGTCACTTAACAACTGAGATACATTTTGAGAAATGCATTGTTAGGCTATTTCATAATTTTGTGAACATCATAGTGTATACATAAAGCAACCTAGATGGTATAGACTATTACACACCTAGGCTTGATGGGATAGACTAATGCTCCTCAGCTACAAGCCTGTACAGCATGTTACCGTTCTGAATACTGCGGGCAATTGTAACACAATGGTAAGCATTTGTGTGTCTATACATAGAAATGGTATAGTAGTAATGCAGTATAAAACATTAAAAAAACACCTGGATAGGGCAGTTACCATAACTGGAATTTGAAGGACTGAAAGTTCTTCAGTCATTGAGTGGTGAGTCAGTGAGTGGTGAGTGAGTGTGAAGGCCTAGGACATTATGGTACACTACTATGGACTTTATAAACACTGTACACTTAGGCTACACTAAATTCATTTTTTCTAATATTTCTTCAATAATAAATTAACCTTAGCTTACTGTAAGTTTTTTATCTTATAAACTTAATTTTTTAACTTTTTAACTCTGTAATAACACTTAGCTTAAAACACAAACACGTTATATAGCTATACAAAAATATGTTTTCTTTATATCTTTATTCTAATAGCTTTTCCCCATTAAAAAATCTTTTTTAACCTTTTAGACTTTTTTGTTAAAAACTAAGACACAAACACACACATTATCCTAGGCCTTCAATGTCAGGACCATCAGTGTCACTGTCTTCTACCTCCACACCTTGTCCCACTGGAAGGTCTTTAGGGGCAGTACCACACGTGGACCTGTCATCTTCTATGATAACAATGACTTCTTCTGGAATGCTTCCTGAAGAACCTGCCCAAGACTTTTTTTACAGTTAACTTATTTTTTATAAGTAGAAGAAGTACACTCTAAAATGATGATAAAAAGTATAGTATAGGTCAGGTGCAGTGGCTCACACCTATACTCCCAGCATTTTGGGAGGCCAAGGCCGGTAGATCACCTGAGGTCAGGGGTCTGAGACCAACCTGGCCAACATGGTGAAACCTCATTTCTACCAAAAACACAAAAAATTTCCCAGGCATGTTGGTGGGCATCTGTAATCCCAGCTGAGGCAGGAGAATCTCTTGAACCCAGGAGGCAGAAGTTGCAGTGAGCCGAGGTTGCATCATGGCACTACAACCTGGGCAACAAGAGGGAAACTCTGTTAAAAAAAAAAAAAAAGTATAGTATAGTATAGTAAATACATAAAACAGTAAAATAGTCATTTATTATTGAGTATTATATACTGTACATAATTGTATATGCTATATTTTTATACAACTGGTATCACAGCCAGCTTATTTATACCAGCATCACCACAACCATGTGAGAAATGTGTTGCACTATGACATTACGACAACTATGACACCATATGGGACCACCGTTGTACATGCAGTTCACCACTGATTGACATGTCTTTATGTGGGGTAGGACTGTAGTTGCATTTTTATAAAATCTTCTTGGAGTTGGAATTCATGTCAAATGGTGGACCAGTAAGTATGGTGACATGTAGTGGGAAGAAGATGGTGTTGAATTTCTAAAATCATACCTTGTAGGAGATGAAACTGCCCAGTAGCATGGTGGCAGAGAGAGAGAACAATGGGTACATGCCTCCTTTTTCACAGCATCACAATATGCTATACCGGAAGGAAAGACAGTAAGCATTAAAGCATTTTTCATTCATTCATTCATTCAAAAGATATTTTGTGTGTCAAATATACTATAGTGCTCCTGTGTGCCAAGTACTGTCTGGATTCTAGAAATACTGCTGCAAACAAAATTGACAAAAATCCTTGCTTTTATCCAAATTGGAAAAGAGGAAGCCAAACTATCGCTGTTTGCCAATGTTATGATCTTATGCCTAGAAAATCCTAAAGACTTCTCTGAAAGATTCCTAGAGTTTATAAATGAACTCAGTAAAGTCTCAGTTTACAAAATCAATGTACACAAGCCAGTAGTACTGCTTATACCAACAAGGACCAAGCTGAGACTCAAATCAAGAACTCAATCCCTTTTACAATAGCTACGAAAAATATAAAATACCTAGAAATACAGCTAATGAAGTAGGTGAAAAATCTCTACAAAAAGAACTACAAAATACCATAACTGACATAAACAAATTGAAAAACATCCCATGCTCATGAATCAGAAGAATTAATGTTGTGAAAATGACCATACTGCCCAAAATAATCTACAGATTCAGTGTAATTCCTATTAAAATACCAATGTCACTTTTCACAGAATTCGAAGAAAAAAAACCCTAAATTTATATGGAATCAAAAAAAGAGTCTGAATAGCCAAAGCAATCCTAAGCAGAAAGAACAAATCTGGAGGAATCACATTACCTGATTTCAAATTATACCACAAAGATATAATAACTAAAACAGCATGATACTGGTATAAAAGCAGACACACAGACCAATGGAACAGAATAGAAAACACTGAAATAAAGCAAATACTTAACAACCAACTGAACTTTGACAAAGCAGACAAAAATATACACTGGGGAAGGACACTCTATTTAATAAATGGTGCTTGGAAAATTGGATAACCACATGTAATAGAATAAAACTGGATCCGTATCTCTCACCATGTACAAAAATTAACTCAAGCTGGATTAAAGACTTATATCCAAGACTTGAAACCATAAAAATTCTAGAAAAAAAAATAGGAAAACTCTTCTGAACATTGGGCTAGGCAAAGAATTTATGACTAATACCCTAAAAGCAAATGCAACAAAAACAAAAATAAATAAATGGGGCCTAAAAAGCTTCTGCACAGAAAAATAAGTTATCAACAGAGAAAACAGACAACATACAGAATGAAAGAAAATATTTGCAAACTATGCATCTGACAAAGGAGCGATATCCAGAATCTGCAAAGAACTCAAACCAGTCTGCAAGAAAAAAGCAAATCATCCTATTAAAAAGTGGGCAAATGACATGAACAGACAGCTCTCAAAAAAACATGCAAAAATAGCCAACAAACATGCAAAAACACTCCACATCATTAATCATCAGGGAAATGCAGATTAAAACCACAAGGAAATATCATCTTACCCAGCCAGAATGCTCATTAATAAAAAGTCAAAAAACGATAGATGTCGGCACAGATGTGGTGAAAAGGGAATGCTTATACTCTGCTGGTCAGACTGTAAATTAATACAATTTCTATGGAAAACTATACAGAAATTTCTCAAAGAACTAACAGTAAATCTACCTCTTCATCCAGCAATCCCACTGCTGAGTATCTCCTCAAAGGAAAACAAGTCATTATGTAAAAAATACACGTGCATGCATATGTTTGTCACAGCACAACAATCGAAAAGATACTAAATCAACTCAAGTATCCATGATAAAGAAAATGTGGTGTATATATATATACCATGGATTACTACTCAGCCACAAAGAAGAACAAAATAATATCTTATGCAGCAACTTGGACCGAGCTGGAGGCCATTATCCTAAGTAAAGTAACTCAAGAACAGAAAAACAAATACCACATATTCTCACTTATAAGTGGGAGCTAAGCTATGGGTATGCAAATGTGTACAGAATGGTGTGTAATAGATATTGGAGACTCAGAATAGGGAAGGTTGGGAGGGGGATGAGGGGTGAAAAACTACTTATTGGGTATTGGGTACAATGTACACTATTCAGGTGATGGGTGCATTAAAATCCTAGACGTCACCACTATACAATTCATCCATGTAATCAAAACAACACTTGTACCCCTAAAGCTATTGAAATTAAAAAAACAATTTAAATACCTGCCCTCATGGAGCTTATAAATTCTAGAAATAATAATAAAACATATTAACAGATGAAGTAAACTATGCAAGTGGTAAAAAAAATATGTGTTTCTGTTTTTCTGTGATACTGTAAAAATAAACCAACATTTTAGATAGGCACTAATAAGAGTATGATCTCATGGGTAAATCTACTATTAATATTACCAGGTCATTTTGAGCCCCACCACCTTGCCCTCTCTGTCAGGCCTACTTTCCATGGGAAAACTGAGCTAAGAGCGATCTGACTGCCTCTAAAAGCTGGGTAGTTTTCACCCCTTTATAATCACTTATTTATCTACGCCTCAGTTTCCTCATCTGTAAAATGAAATTAACAGAGATCATAGAGAAGTTTGACTGAAATAATGTGTAAGAAAGTACATGATACTATGCTTGGTATAGTGTATATAAGAAATTCATTTTTTAATCAACTAGAGACCATTTCTATTGGATGGCAGAGCCACCCGTATTAATCAAGTTGGCTTTTTAATTGGCACTCCATCTCTGCCCCCTCCACCTGGGATCTTCTTTCATGTCTTCTCCACCTGGGAAATGCTGCTCCACCCTTCAGGATCCTTCCAGATGAAGTTCACTTGCTCCCTCCAGCTTTCAGACTTCTCCCACTCTCCCAGAGAGTTCCTGCCTCCCTCTCTCCCTCCGTCCCTCCCTCCCTGTCCCCTGCGCTGGACACATGCTTCTCTACAGCAAGCAGCAACCTCCACTGTAAATATTTGTTCACTTTTCTTTCTCCCTTACTGGACTTTGAATTCTTTAAACACAAGGATGGAAGCTTTGATGTTCAACTTTACATCTCTGTCACATGCCTAGCACAATGACTAATATAAATAAATACTTCTTGAGAGAATAACTAAACAGATAATTGTCTCATTAGCAAGGTGAGCTTTTAATCACTCTTTTTGCTCCTTTGCTCTTTCTCTTTCAAATGCATACAGTGCATGCTGAGAGGCAGGAACTTGCCATAGGAGAAAGAGCCTGTTTCTACATCCTCAAAGGGAAAAGGAAGTGATTTCTTCAATAAATAAAAAGCTATTTATTAACTTTGCAGCTGATCCCAAATTGGGGTGCTAAATAGTATATTAGTGCAATCCAAAGGAGCTGCATGTGGGCTCCAAACATGCAGAATGGGGATGGACAAGGGTAGGGCCAGGCTGGGACCTGGGCTCACACACTGGAGCTGTCTGTGAGTCTTTCCCACGACCCTCCCTCTGTGGACCTCAGCCTTGCTCCAAGTGGTGGCCATGAAGTCTCTGCAGGCATCCCAGCCTTGCCTAACCTCTTTGCCTTCTGGCTATGCTTCAGCCACCTCACCTTGGCCTCCCTGAGTGGACACTTAGGAAACCAGCTGATAAGACTATAGCCATCATTATAATGTCCTTCACCGGTGGTCCCCGCAATCAGAGAACTCCAACTCCAGAATACCTTGTCGGTGATAGAAGGAAAACCAATGTTATCTTCCTGATGATAAGCCCTTGGCACTGCAGGACCCCTAAGTGCCTTTTAAGTCAACAAAAGTATTAAATCCTTCCAGCGTAACTTTCCCATAATGTGAACTTTATTCCATTTTAAGTCTCTGAAAGTTGGCAATGCATGTAAAGTATCTTATGCTGCTGGCCCCAGATTTCTCAGTAGGACATTCAAGACTCTGTACACAATGATCCCAAACTGCCTGCGCTTGTCCCCTCTGTGCTCTCCACGTCCTTTCTGCTCCCCGCGCCCAGGCCCCAGTGCACCTCAGGGAAGGCGTGATTCATGTTGTTTTGTGTTTTCACATTGTCATTTACTTTTGTGTTGTTGGTTGTTGGGAGTATAGTTATTCCCGGTGGGCTGCTCAGTGCCTTGTACGTTCTCCCAGGAGCGACTGCTGTCACATTGCCATGGGCTCTGGCATGGCTGTATCCACCCAGCTGTCAGTTCACACTGTCAACTCTGCAAAGAAAGCAGAGCCTGGGAGGGAAGGGCCTGTGAACTCTTCTTCCCTGCAGCTTTTTGAGCAACGTTTCACTCCCCACCCCCACAACTTTTTCATCCCCCACTCCCCAACACCTTCTCTGTTGGTAGAAGCCTGCTCATCAGCTCCCCTGTGGGAGGCAATTTAGGGATCCTCCAGACAGGCTCCAGTGTGGTCTCTATGGAGCTTTCCTCTTCCCTAACTCCAGTCCAAAGTCTCATGTCCTCTACTGTCTGTTATAATTTTATTATGTAGCAAAAGGCATGCACTGTTAGAACTGGGTGCAGAACCGGACAGGGGAGAAGTGTGGAATGAATTCGCTGGCTCTTGGGGGGCTCTGCTGGTGAAATGTGCCCCTCAATGTCTCTCATGCATCAGGGATCATCTTTCCACGTCTCACACAAGCGGATTCCCAGGCCTACCCAATTCTAGAGTGTGCAAGGCAGATGTGGAGACAAAGCTGAGTCGTGCCCATTTGCTTCTGATTGGAAAAGGGTGGGGTGTCTTTGTGTGCCTCACCATTTAGACATTCTTCACGGTGCTATTTTTATCAACAGTAATCGTTAAATTGGTGTCAGCTGGGCTAGTCCAGTTACTCACCCTTAGGATGGGTGATGCGACTCAGAGAGTTTTTTCCAGGCAAGAGATGTGGTAAGTGGCCCGTTTGAAAGCCTCTGTGGAACCCTCAGCCTCAGAGTGAGCCTCACTAGCCCTGGACTGTGTTCCCACAGTAATAAGAGCAAGGCTCAGCACCACCTAGCTTCATTCTCAACCTGATTCGTTTAACAGATGTATTTTGAGCACCTTCTAAATGCCAGATGTTGAACAAGACACTAGGATTCACCAAAAGGAAAAAGAACTATTACCTTTACCGCCTGAGAAACTTACATTTCAGCAGAAAGGATTGTCACGTGAAGTAGCAGTGTCCACTGGGCTGTGTGAGTTTTAGGTGTATTGATAAGGAACACGGTGGAAAGCGTGTTCTGCCTAGGCTTTGACGAAAGCTCCACGGAGGTAGAGCTACTGGATGAAAACATGGGAAAAGGCCTCCCAGGCAAAGGAACCAAGGGCAGAAGCATGAAAAAAAAAAATGGCTCTGTAGATGCATCCAAAATCCAGCTGCAAATTCAGCTCTCACTGAGGGGTTCCAGGCACACATCTGCACGGACCCTCACTGCAGGAGGTGGTGAGGAGGAGAGCCTGGTCCTGGCTGGACTGACCCCGGGTTTCAGAAGTTGAACCAGTAGCAGGACCCAGCAGGGAAGGTTGGCCTTTATTGGCAAAGGCGATACAGGATATTGAAGTTAGATATGACCTAGGGACCCCTGCTATGGTCAGCTCATGGGTCTTGTGATTGAGAACCCAACTCCTGAAGAAGAGCCAAGACCCCTCACTAACCACAGGAAACAAGAATGAATTGTTAAACAGAGACTAAAAGCAGAATTTTCTAGATGCCATCTTTCAGTTTAGATTATAATTCTTTTAACTAAATGCCTGGAAATTTAACAGAATAACAAAATAGGGCATAACAGGAAGAAATGTGGCACTGAACGATGGCAATCCAGGGCTTGGCGCTCTGGTTTTCATTTCCTCTGAGCAGATGTTCCAAACCCCACCCCCAACAAGTCACATGGCTGTGCAGGCACAGTCCTGGCGGGGTGCAGCGGGTGGTGCTGGAAGGGCCTCCTCGGCTGGTTGGTGGCCAGCTGGAAGAGCCTGGGGCCACCTGTCTGGTCAGAGCCTCTCTGCTGTGGGCTTCTTGGAGCCAGGGCTGGTTTTGTGGTCTGACTAAAGTGACAATGAAATTAATAGGATCCTGATGCTGTAACTGAGGCCATTTCCCTGTGTCTCCAAACAGGAATGAGAGAGGAAATGTCATTAGGACGCCAGGAGGCCTTTGAAATCTTCAAGAGGGACCACGCTGACAGCGTTACCATCGATGACAACAAGCAGATTCTGAAACAGAGGTAAGGCTGTCTCAGAGAGCAACTGGCCCTCCGAGGCTCAGCCAGGCCAGCCTGGAGGAGATCTGCTACTCTATCCTTCCTAATCTGCCCAGCCTAACTTTTATAAGAAAAGCATAATGTTTATTCAGTTTCACATTTAATTATGTCCAGCCTGGCACAATTCTCCTTCATGTGTGAGCCTCATCATCCCAGTACTATTCGGGTAAGCAACTTTAGGGCAGGGTCTGCTACTGACAGTATCGACGTGATCTACAGTTCTCACATCATACATTCATTCTCATCAGCCTGTACTCCATCCGTGTCTTACTGTTCCAAAGGAGGGGGAAAAAACCTATGGGTCAAATTATATTCTTAGAACTGCAGGCACTCCAGCTGTTCTGGAGAGCAGTCCTGTACTTCTTAGTCAAAGAAAATATGTGTATATCTTGTACCCCAGAGGCCTTTGGTGCCTTCTCCAGGCCAAAATCAGAGCAGGCAGGATTATCTGCTGACATCTTGTCAGACAGGGCTGTGTTCTGGACCCCTTCAGAAGAAACTTACTTAGAGGTATATCATTTATTTTAGCTAGTCTGTGAGGTATACACATATCCTTAAGCTTTACCAAACAGAAACTCTGTCAGATGTAGAGGTCTAGAGCTCGGAAGAAAGAGTGAACTCTCATATGTCACATGGGACTCTGGATCCTAGCACATAGTAAGTTTTCAAGAATTATTTGTTGAATTAAAATGAGATCCAGGTTTCAGAGTCATATGACCACTCAGGATGCCTAAGAAGTAGATGAGCTCTCAGGAGGACATGTGGCAGTGCAAAGGCAGAAAGAGGAGGGCCATAAGGGAAAGGACGAAAGGAAAGGGAAAGGGAGAGGAGGCCATGATGGAGACTGAGAAGAAGCAGAAAGAAGATGGGAGGAACCAGGAGAAAATAATGTCCTGAGAGCCAAGTCAAGGGGAGAGCCAGCTCCAAGAAGCAGCAGACTGTCAGTAGTGTCAGATGCGACAGAGAAATAAGGAGGGAGCCGGGAAGTGCACAGAGGTTTGGCAACTAGAAGGCCGTCGGCTGGGCTGTGGGGCATGGAGGACTGAGTGAGAAGAAATGTCACTGCATTCAAAAAATTGGCGACAGATGAAAAATATAATTTTTTTTTTTTCTGAGACGGAGTCTCACTCTGTGGCCAGGCTGGAGTGCAGTCATGTGATCTTGGCTCACTGCTGCCTCCACCTCCCGTGTTGAAGTGATTCTCCTGCCTCAGCTTCCTAAGTAGATGGGACTACAGGTGCACACCACCACACCTGGCTAACTTTTTGTATTTTTAGTAGAGATGAGGTTTCACCGTGTTATTCAGGATGGTCTCCTGACCTCGTGATCCATCTGCGTCAGCCTCCCAAAGTACTGGGATTATAGGTGTGAGCCACCACATCTGGCTGAATAACATTTTTAAAAAGAACAAAGAGAGGTAGCTTAAGTAGAAGGGAAGTTGCTTTCAGGATGCAAAAGAATTGGCTAAGATTACAGGCCGCAGAATAAGCCAACAGTAAAGAGAGAGGTAGAGAAACAGTGGGAAAAGCTGATGCAGCAAGGGCCCTGGAAGACAGGAAGGTAGGGAATAAAAGCTAGGGAGGTTAGCCCTGGAAGGGAGCGAGAATGAAAAAACAAATCGAGATGGGGCTGACACTGGCACATTGAGAAGAGGAGGGAGAAAATTAAAGATGATGTCAGTTTTCTCTGTGAAAAAGAAGTTGAGGTAGAATAAGAGACTGGAGGGGGGTATTGAAGGTTTAATACAGCAGCCACAGGGGATGGGAAAGAAGGTCAACCGGGAAGAAGGAAAAAGAAAGGCAAAAAGAAAAGCAAACAGCAATGAGAGTCGAGGGCCCCGCCTCGACTGTCATCATGGCTTTACACTTTAGCAGGGTGCAGATCTCAGCTCATTCAGGAATCCAAGGAAGGGAATGGAAGTATTTGGCTCTGTATATAGAGAGCAGTCCAGCCCTTCCTAGTCAAAAGAACTACATGCTTCCCGCTGTGACCCAGCAATTTCTCTTCTAGGTATATTTCCCTAGAAGTTCTTATGCAGGTTTGTAAGGGGACATACATGAGGCGGCTGTGAGCAGCCTTGGCTGTTCATGGCCAAGAGGAGTTGGAAATGAGCAGGCACATAGAATAATGGGGCTGCTTCATGAAGCAGGATGCAGCAGGTGGGAGTAATGGATTAGGTGTGTGCATACCAATTAACGTAGATCTTAAAAGCGCAGCACTGAGTAGCAACACGTCATTCAGATGAATTACAAATTGATCCACAGAAAGCAAAGAAAAGCATGCAAACAAAGAGATATACTTTATCAAAAAGGGATGCTTTATGAGTCCCTGATATACTTTAGCATACTTTGCCCACAAGAATGGGAACAGGGCATGGGGACAGAAAGGGACGAATGAGGAAATGAATAAAACAAGGGGTTGGGGAAGAAAATAATGTGAATCCAGTGAAGCTAAGGACTGTCTCCCTAGAAAGGCGGGCATATGCACATCTGCACAGATTTTAGCCTGTGAATCCAAGGGTTTCTCAAGCATTCTAATCCTTATCCATGTTGTAAGCCATGAATTTTTAATGTGGCCAGTTGGATGTGTTGGGGCAGGATACCTCAACTGTCTGAAGATAAGCACGTCAGGCTAGCCGCCTCATGCAAAAGACTTCCAAAGACCCTTCAGCCACATCTATATGGGAGGCTTCTTTGCTTATACCAGGGACTCATAATTCCAGCTTCATATTAAGACAACTCACGGAGCTTTTAAAAGCCACCAAAGCCTGGCCCTGACTCCCCAGATATTCTGATTAAATTAGGTGCAACCTGAGCGTCTCTTCTTAAAAAGCAGATTCTAGTAGCAACTAGATTTGAAAACCACTGGCTTAGACAGTGCCCAGAAACCGTGAGATCCAGAATCTCTAAGATAAGATCTCCAAAACCCTACAGGTTAAAAAGAAATTGCCAAGTGATTCTTATGCACGCTCAAGTCAAAGAACCACTGACTTAGGGAGAACATAGCACTTCATCTTTCTTATTCTGAAGTTGGCCTTGTTTCTGGTTCTGGTTTGTAACCTGAGTTTAGGTCTATTTTCAACAGGGAAAACGGAGTTGGGTTGGGGATGAGTGGGATGAGGATGCTGTGGCCTTCCAAAGCTTCTAATATAGAGCTCACTTAACTCTGTACAGTAGAGTTCTGACAACCCGTGTGAGAAATGTGCTTTTGGGTTTAAACATACCTAAGTTATGCATGATGGACTGGCAGTACTGATGATCCCATCTTCCTTGTGGCCATATTGCAAGGGAACTAATAAAACTCACACAAGCTTTCTTCTGAAAAGAGGTTTTCCCAGCAGTAAATCAGTCCTTTTAAATCAAATGAAAAGTCGGAATACCAGCCCATATTTTTTTTAAATTTCAACATCTGTTTAATGTTATTGTAATACTAATCATTAGAGGATTATTTGGTATAGGGGATGTAACCCAGAACCTACCCCTTTCTTAGGGTTGGAGCTCTTATTTGTATCGATGGAGAGTATTGAATTATTAGATATTATATGTTCATAACTGCTTAAAGAAGGGGAATAAGAAAAATGTTCTTGTATGTAAACAAATAACTTCATAAGCAGGGTTTCAAAAACAGACATCAAAGGAAGGCCTCACAGATGCCCATAGGGGTCACTTCCATGCCACCCCTACTTTAGGAAATGCTCTTCCAGTAACCCGGACCCCTTCCACACATTTGCTTCCATTCCTTCTAGTAACAGGAAGGACTCGTGTGGCCCAACTGTGGGAAGACCAGCAGTTCTGGGAAGACAGACACAGGCTGGAGGGAGTTGACTCAGGGTGAAATTCAGGTACGGCTTCCTGCCTCGGCTCTAAGCCTCAGCTTTCTAATAGCTGTCAATAACCAGGACCCACCATCTGGACTCCCATTTTACCCCAGATTTCTCATGTCAGGCTAATTCTATGGTCTAACCATGCTGGTTTGGGGACATTATGTTGGCAAAGTGCCACTAAATAGGGGCTGGAACTAACTGCCCCCACGCAGAAGCCTTGAATGAATTCAGCCCCCCTACCCCATCGCAAGTAGGTTCTGAGCACAAATGTAGGGATTATTGGTGACCCACGATCTCTTCTGACTCTCTCAGTCCCCTCAGGGTATAAGAATTGTTTTAGAGTTGCAGGAGGGAACAATGGGTGGTTTCCCTATCTTCTTCATTCCATGTTATTTTTTTTTTAAAGAGACAGAATCTCACTCTGTCACCCAGGCTGGAATGCACTGGTGTGATTATGGCTTACTGCAGCCTCAGTCTCCTGGATTCAAGTAATCCTCCCACCTCAGCCTCCTGAGTAGCTGGGACTACAGATGCATGCCACTACGCCTGACTAATATTTTTTACTTTTTGTAGAGATGAGGTCTTTCTATGTTGCCAAAGGTGGTCTCAAACTCCTGGGCTCAAGTGATCCTCCCCGCCTCCCTGGGCCTCCCAAAGTGCTGGGATTACAGGTATAAGCCAGCGTACTCAGCCCCGTGTTACTTA
Organism: Cebus imitator; assembly: GCF_001604975.1. Taxonomy (NCBI): domain Eukaryota; kingdom Metazoa; phylum Chordata; class Mammalia; order Primates; family Cebidae; genus Cebus; species Cebus imitator. The sequence continues at coordinate 97,256 of NW_016107861.1, forward strand.
ATAGAAAGATTTTTCTTCCCTTTTTTACTGCACCCTTTGCTGCTCTCACAGAGAATCTCTAGCATCTCTAAGCTCTGGTCCTCAGTCTGAGGAAGTCATGCTGCCTGACTGTGACAAGAGAAATAAGATGTTGGCACGTTAATAGGATGTTTGCCCTTTGGTGAACTAGAGCATGTGAGCCAATTCTTAAGCCGGATTTTTCAGCAGAGGACAGTTGCAATTCACAATCACTACATTTTCCAGGCATGACTCATCCCTATAGTATATAATAATGTGAAGAGAGGCTGGAAACCCCATGCTTGGCAAATACCAGTGCCCAGGCACTGTAAGCTAACTTTCTTTTGTGACAGATTTTTCATACAAACTGAATCCCTCAGTCTCAGAGTCCCATTAAATAACACAAGAAGAAATAAATGGGAAGATTAACAGCTACTAGAAATGAAGGTGTTGAGAATGTGATCTAAACAAAGCAAAGCCCCCCTTCACTCAGTTGGGTCTTTCTGACACAGAATGGAGCAGCCATCTAAAACCAAAAGGAAAACAGGACCGAGGGTGGAGAGAAACCCTGTGGCACCATCAGGAGGTAACTCCCATGGCAAGGAGGAGTTTCCTGGCTCCCATTAGACTTCCATTTTAACCTTTATGATTTTTCATTTCTTTTTTTTTTTTGTATTTACATATTTTCTGCTGAACTAAAATTATAAACTCTGAGAGCAGAGATTAGATTAGAATCTTCTCAACCCCTCCACAATTTTAAAAGCAGTGCTGGCCACACACACACAAAAAAAGGGTACTCAAAAAACACTTAATTGTTTGTGAATGACAATTTGGAATTGACTTTGAGACATCTTGACAGCCAAGAAAATGGCTGGAGAAGACTTATGGCTTCCGAGAAGCAGGAAGATGCAGCAGGCTTCTGGAGGGTCAGGGGAGGAGCTGCTTGACCCAAGGCAAGAGAGGGAAGCCATGGAGGGAGACATGGAACACAAAAGGAATACTGGCATTTTTTAAAAAGCATAAGTGGAACAAAGGGTGAAGCTTCATCACAACAAAGTGGGGGCAGCCAGGATACGAGTTACAAGTTTACAGATGAAAAAAATGGCAAAATATAGGCCTAGTCTTCAGTCCTCCTCTCTGATGGGGAAAATATTGGGTGTTTACTCTATGAAAAATCAACATATTAACTTAGCTGTTCCAGATAAGAAAAGTGGGAAAGATATTATAGGAGCCCTTTGCCCTCAAACACATATTTGTCCCCCTTCCCCCATCCTCAGGAAGCAACCTCAGCTAGCATGACAGGACATCTGGGTGCAGAGGCTCTTGGGGACTGAGTGGCTGTGACCACCAGCTCCTCTCTTAGGCCCATAGATAAAAGCAGTCATTGCCCACAATCTCTAGTGAATGGCGTGTGGAGTAGAGCCAGCTGCTTCCCCAGTGATGAGTATCTCCACCTGACACACACCACAGCAGGATGGGATTCTTTCTGGAACTGGTCTTGGAAGTTAACATCAGATTTTCCCTCAATTCCCCCATCCTTTCATTCCCATTGAAGATGAGAAACTCGGCAACCATTGTGAGTGCCTTTGACCATATTGACTTGCAGAGATCCCTTCTAATCCTTTGGCTTGCTGAAACAAACTATTGTCTGTGGTTACTGCTTCCAACACACTCCCAGCTCACAGTCCATCACATTCCCTACAGGGAGTTCCTACTCTTCCACACACAAAAAATGCATTTCCACACATGCCCTTTCCACATCAACCCAGCCCTGACAGGCATCTCATTCTAATCCTAGAAATGAAGAGCCTGAGACCCAGCTGCTAAGAGGTGAGGTAGGCATGTGATTTTACTTCTGACTTCCAGTCCAGTGCTCTTCACTTGCACACGTTGCCTTTGCGTACACACTTGCTCACATGCTTATCTTCTTTTATTCTACAAATATTTATGGAATGCCTACTAGCTGCAAGCCCCTGTTCTAAGCCCCAGAGATAAGAATGAATTAAGCAGATGTGGTTGCTGTCCTCATGGAGCTCCCAATATTGAAAGGGAAACAAACAAGTCAACAGGAAATTCACATAAAGTATGCTGTCTGCCTAGAAGTGGCAGAAGTGCAGGGTGCTGGGGAGCACCTGGGGGTGTCGTGCATTGTAGACTTGCACAGTCCTGGAGAGCTATCCAGAGGAGGAGACATCGCTGTGGAAACACAGCGATGTTTCCATCGATGAGGGGTCAGGCATAAATTAGCCAGAGGAAGAGACAGGCTCCAGGTAAAGGGAACATCCCTAAGATGAGAGACAGTGTGACACTTGATGAAGCTGAAAGAGATTCAGGCCAGCCTGGAAAGGTTGTGGGGGATGGAAGAGAGGAAGCTGGAGAAGGCAGCAGGAGCTAGAGCATGAAGAGTCTACTTCACCATCTTAGGGAATTTGAACTTTCTCCCGAGGTCACTGGGGAGCACTTGAAGAGTTTTGAGCAGGGGAGTAACAGGATCAGGTTTGCATTGAGAAGAATCACTCAGGCTAAAATGTGGGGACTAGCCTGCAGACAGGCAGTGTGAATGCAGGGGAAGGAGCAAGCAGTGGCTGCAATAATCTGGGAGAGAGATGGCAGCGTTCTGCTCTCAGGCAGTTGGAGCTAAGTGGAATGCTCTAACAGATACTGAGGATGGAGAATGGCTGAGACTCCAGGATTGAGGGAAGGCGCTAATGGAGAAAGGGGCAAAGGTTGGTGTGCAGGTTACTGACATGGGCCATCCGTAAGTGATGGTGCCATGCATTGAGACAGAACCAACAGGAGGAACAGGGGAGCCGTTCAGGGCAGGTGATTAGTTCTTTTTAGTTACCTTCAAGGTATCAAACAGGCCATTGGATACCTGAGTCAGGAACCAAGCCAGGGCTGAAGTGGAGATTTGAGAGATGTCAGTTGAGATAGCCAAGGAGACACTGGCATATGGGGACTATCATTTGAAACAATGATATGAAGCAGGGATGCAACAATAGGGAATACCTATAGGGAGCAGGGAAAGTGAGGAGTGGACCTAGAACAAAATCCTGAGAATTACTGACATTCAAGGAATAGGCGGCAGAACACATCAGCAAAGGGGACTGCGAAGGAGATGCCAGAGAGAGAGGGGAAAAAGCAGGAGAGCTGGAGCCCTTGGAAGCCAATAACAGAGCACTTCGTCGGGGTCTGCGAGTACCTACCTGGCACACTGTGGCAGCCGTAGATGAGGACGGCTGAATGTTATGGGAAGCCGGGCTAGTAGAACACCAGGAGCATTGCATTCCAAGCCCAGCCCCTGCCCCTGCACAGGATTGTGTGTGCAGGTAAACACGGCAGCTGCCTACCTCCACACTACCTTACACTCCCCAAAGCCAGCCACACAACTAATGATGCCCTAATAGGAATGCTTTGGCACCAGTAGAAAGAAACCCTCAGGTGCTCATCAGTGGTCCTGGCTGAGTTACAAAGCCTTCTCCCTGCCCCTCCTCAAGGTCCAGCCTCATCGGCATAGGCCACATCTCCTCTGCAGTGAACAGCACCTTAGGATATTGTACAGAGGTGCAACGTGCCCTTAGCCAAAAGTTGGCTCCCTGAGCCATCTCATGGATGAGGCTGTGCCTTTTAGAAAATCAGGAGGCAGGAAACTCCCTCTGGTGAAGTCTAGGTGAGCAGAACTCAGATGAGGCGCAGTAGGAAGGGGAGCAAGTGAGGAGGGAGGCAGACTTGGGCTGGCTGGAGAGGCGTGGAGATGCAGGTGGGCCAGGAAGAACGTGGCAGCACTGAAGGGGTCTCCCCGCTTTCTTGCATCTTTGCTAACTGAGCCCTTAGCCTTCTCATCTCTCCCATCATCCTTGACACTTGCTCTTTTCCTCTCCACACTCAGGGTTGGGCCTTTCAGAGTTTGTCTTGACAACCAGAGATCAGGAACACATGTGGGTGGGGTGGCCTGGAGTGGTGACAACTTCCAGAGTGACGGGAAAATGGTCTCATGAAGACTGCATGGCCCTCAGACCACGCCTTTCCAGTGGGAAAGCCCTTTTTAGCTCAGGACTGGGCTGCAACAGAGAGACGGGAACAGCTCGTGGCTTTCCCCACAGTTTCTGCCAGCTCTGGAGCAGGGCGGCTCTTTGGAGAGAGTTGACCACAGCACTCAGCAGCTCCCTCTGCCAGGCTCCCCAGACATATCTGCGCTCTGCCAAGGCTGGGGGACTCTATCCCAGGCCTGTCGGGGCTTCCCTAGGCAGCGCTACAGTGGAAAGTCCCTCCCCTGCTCATGCTATATCTTCCCTTTCTATCTGTACTCTGGTTTCCTCTAGCGTTAATGTGAATTTCAGCACTTTTGCACTCTTGCTGTTGTACTTTCCTTATTCCAAAGAGTCTAAAGCTTCCAGAACTCTATGGAACAGGAAATAAGAGGAGTCATTCATTGAGCAGTGCGTGACTGTCAGATCCTATCAACCCTAGGTAATAGGGACGGACAGAGCAGTGATGAAATGGTCACAGGCCCTCCCTTGACAGAATGGAGAGTTGAAGATGGTCCTCATCTTCTGAAGGGCCTGCAGCAAACCTCGCCTTGTGCCTGCCCAGCAGCAGAGGCCATGTGAGCCCACAGAGTGCAGCACAGTGACCTGGGCATCATGTCAATGTCTGAATTGCATCAGGTGGAACTGTATTTCTCCCTAGAAGGCAGCAGGCCATCGCTGAGGAGAGGACATACAGAATCTACAATGAGCCTGAACAGCTTTAATAAGGGAGCCAGAGGCAGAGTCCCAAGAAGCTGACATTGACAGAAAGTTTAGTCCCCTTCCCTGGAAACCTCCTGTCTGCAGTCCCAGGCCAAGCAGACAGATTTGGAAAATAGCGATGACATAATTAACACTTCTTTTCCATCGAACACAGAGCAGTCATGGCACTCTGGCCTTTGCTTATGTTGTTCCCCTGCCTGGAATGCCCACCTCTGCTCACTTCCTCTAACACAACCCTAGGCAACGAAAGTGTTCAAAGATGAAACAGTAGGATATCTGGGATTTGCTGGGCTATGAGAGAGTGTGAAGCGAGAAGATGAGAGGGGAGGAGGGAGATAGCTGAAATAAAATTGACAATTAATAAAATGTGATGCTGGGTATGTTAGCATTCATTCTACTATTCTATTTCGTGTATATTTGGAAATTTTCATAATAAAACATTTTCTAAAAATTTCCATGGATCCGTAAAACCCAGGTGTCTCCCACCTTGTATGTGATGCTCTCCGGATGGCTCCCCACTCACTCATAAACAGGCCACTCCCCGGTCACACGCTCATGGCATGACCAGCACTACCCTAGGCACAGTCATTTAATTCAGCTCTATTAGGTGCTTGCTTTCATAGGCTGTCAATGGTCTCTTTAACTTCATGGCAGAAAGGAGAGGGGGAAACAACTAACATTTCATGAGGGCCCACTACGTTAGGGACTGAACCAAGTGTTTCTCACATAGGCCATGTCCCATCGGCTTCTCTAGCACAAAGTTGGCTCATCGTGGGTGTCTCATAAACATAGGAATCACTCACTAAACATTAGCACAACAATCTAGTGCACTAATATGCAGCCATGAAAGGTAGACGTCTCATGATACAGAGAAGGGCTTATCTTATAATGCTAAGTGAAAAAAACATCAGGGCACAAAATGATATCTGTAGTATGATCCCAACCCTATAAAAACTGGCTCTATGAAAGACTGGGAGGGTGTGTGAATCAAATGTGCTTATTTCTGGGTAGAGGAATACTTGGGCATTCTTTTTCTTGTTTTTATATTTTCAAAATCAGGTTTAATAATCATATATAACAGGAATCAGCAAAATTCTCCTACAAAGGGCCAGGTAGAAAATGTTTCCAGCACCATAGGCCATGCCGTCTTGTCATATCTACTTACTCTGTCTTGTAGCATGAAAGCAGCCACAGACAATGCATCAGTGAATAAGGGTGGCTGTGTTCCAGGACAGCTTTATTGGCAGAAACAGGCAGCAGGCTGGATTTGTCTCATAACTAGCTATAGTTTTACCACCTCTGATATATTACTTTATAATCAGGAAAAAGTTACTTAAGTATATATTCTTTGGCTATAAGATCTTGGTATCATAATCAATAGATCACAGTACAGAAACCTTACAGTCAGGCTTTATTCTGGTATCCTTATATCATAAAACAATCTAAATTAAAAGTCCTAACTGAGAGACTACGAGAATGCAAATTCTGTGCTGGATAGAGTAAAAATTAACAATACCTATAATTTATACCAATTTCATCTCTGTTTTTAAGCCTAATATATTTTACTTATTTATAGCTTTTCTTTTGTCTTTTAATGAAGTTTCATCATATTTTAGTGAGCTCTCAGAAATCTATTATTTTTAAAACATCATGTAGGATGAACAGAAAAACTACAATTTTCATTTTTTTTTCCCTCCAGATTTTCTGAAGCCAAGGCCCTGGGAGAAAGTATAAATGAAGCAAGAAGTAAAATTGGTAAGCAGATTATATTCTGTGAGCCTCTTTCAGAAACCATTTTCCTGGTGGAAATCAGGTCATGATGTGCCTCCAAATGGCCACGAAGCCCCGTTTCAAGAGAGCCCTGCCAAGGAAGCCGCTTTGAGGGCCTTCCCTAGGAAGTGTGTGATCCCTCCCACCACCCATCAGGAAAAGTACTTTCTTCTTTCTAGCGCTTGAACTTTTCATCCTCAGGCAGGCCTGAGCTCCAGCATCCCAATGAGAGAATCTTGCTTTTCCCTCGTGCGTTTCAGCAGTAGCTCAGCTAGTCATAACTGCACGGATACAGTGAGACGTCATTTCGTATTTCAAGTATGGTGAAACGCTCTTACACCTCCGAAAGCTTATACTTAGCATTTTTGGCAAAGGTTGATATTTTAGCATCATTCAGTAAGCTGGTGGGAGGATAAGCAGCAAATACAAGCCATTGTGCTTTCCCAGGATGGAGGCTGCCATGGAGGGCTCCCCACTTAGGTGAACACCTCTGCAAAGGTGAGATTAAGGCAAGAGGCAACTCAGTAAAATGTGCCTTGAATCCTTTTTTTGTTCGTTTGTTTTGAGACAGAGTCTCGCTGTGTTGCCCAGGCTGGAGTCCAGTGGTACAATCTCATCTCACTGCAACCTCCACCTCCTGGTTTCAAGCAATTCTCCTGCCTCAGCCGCCCAGGGCAGCTTCGCAGAGGGGATCCCTGTGCCTTACCTCCGTGCTGGAGAAGGCAGCAGTTACTGGTTCACAGCTGGCCCACTAGGTCTCTCCCACTACCTCCTTTTCTCCCCCTACATGTGACGACAGGACAGAACCCACTGTGAGCATCCTCTTTAATTTTTCTAACAGAATATAAAAATCACGATAGGCTCAGGTTGTCTCGGTCAGGAGTCAGGAGCCCCACAGTCCCCTCTGTGGCCTGAGACAGAAAGGGGCTGAGGTAGTCAGACCCAGAGCCATGCCCAGCAGCCACACTCGGAATCCTTGTGTCCCAGGGGTTCTTGACCTAAGGTTTGGATCTTGATAGGTGAGAAATGCCCCTATATTCTTACTAACCTCTAACTGAACTTAGCACCACTTCAATGATGAACCCAGTGGAAGTCACAGAGGCTTTCATGTCACATCACAGAGGGGCAGACTTTGTAATATTATCTTTGTGCTCATCAGTTCATAAAAATTACAAAAATTACAATGGTTATTAGACTCTCCACTAGGTCTTTTTATTTAATACATTTATATAAAAGTACATAGATATTTCTGTATCACAAAAGGTTTTACAATTTTGATAACTATTTCAATATAATTGGTTTCTCTGAAAAGCCTATGTATTTTACTTTATGCACCAGATTATTATCGTGAGAGGGTCAGGTCATCAGACTGCCAGAAGATCCCTGGCACAAAAAAAAAAAAAAGATTTCAAACCCCTTTCTTGACCTGAATTCCAGAACACCCTAAAACTGCATGAGAAAAACTGGGGATTAGGAGCGTTTGTATTTTTCTGAAGATAATATCCATCTATAGCTTATCTGATTCTCAGAGGGCCCAGTTACCCAGACCCATAAGGAAATTGATTCTAGGCTCATCTCCTTCAGGTGGGAAGGCAGACACTCTGCTGAGGGGCAGCCCAGTCCCAAACAGCAGGCAGTGATGGTCTACCTTTGAAGGGGAGGCGGAGGGGAAAGGGGAAGCAGACTTCAGTGGAACCGGGGCCAATTGGTCAGCATCCTCTGACCTCAAGGACCCAGTGGTATGTTTTTATCCTTGGAGGGATAAGAGAAAATATCTTGTATAAACTGCTTCTCCATAAGAAATAATATAAAGTTTTGCTCTTAAAAAAATCTTACTCTGTAAATCAAAATAAAACTGTTCCAACATTAATGAAATATACTAATGTTGGAAGGCACCAGTTAACTATACTAATATACATAGTTTTTCAATCTGAGTACAATGGAAATAACTACAAATTCCCCATAATTTTGGTGCAATAACGTATGTCGGTGGAGCAAGTTTGCCACATTCTGAAGATTAGGCAGTTTGGGGGCTGCCTTAAAAGCTGTTCAGGTGTGTCCTGCCCAAGAGCCAAGGGCTGACCAAGTGAGGGCTGTAATTGATCTGCCCAGGGAGGACGACTGCTGTTAATTCATGCTCAAGGGGTCCAGATATGCTAGGAGAAGACCTGGGCAAGTAAACTTTTGTTTTTTTTTTTCCAGAAAATAACAAATAGAGTTCACACCAATATTGAGATTCAAGCTTCCCTTGCTACCAAGAACACAGTTAATTCAGTGATGCCTATAAAGCTAATGTTAGTCTTCACTTTATGCAAATAACAAAGTGAGATCCATCTCCTGGCCACCTACCTTTCAACTGTGCTCTGATCCAAGGGTCCCAGGTGAATGGGTCATTGAGACTCAGCCTCATTACTGAAATCAGCCCCTCATGGTGCTTGGCCACGGGGAGTAACCTGCCATCATGACATCTCAGACACCAGGTTAGGACAAAGGAGGTATAAGGTAGAACTTGTACACACATTTAAAATTTCCAAGGCAACCTTGAAGGACACTAGTTTCAGGAAATTTAGGATGTTACTGAGTGCATTTTTTCTTAGGGAGAAATGGAATCAAATGGAATTTGCAGTCCTGAAAGAGTCCCTTAGTGAATCTAGGAAGGAGGAGGCAGGAGCATGGCATGAATGTGCCCTGTCTGCATGGGATGGTGACTCAGCTCTGCTCCCAAACTGGGCCACATCCTGCCTCTGGACCCCGAGGCAAGATTGGGATGCCAAGGGGCGCACATGCAATTGGCCTGCAGAGAAGAAGCAAAAGCTGTATTTGTGAACTGCAAACCAGTCAGCCCACGTGTTTAAAGTTCAGGTTGTCACTATCTCGAGTAGTTTGTTTTTTCTCTGACATTGTGATCCACAGCTGCCTCTTGAGTTGCCTTCTTTCTCGAAACTCCCTAAAGTCTATCAATTTAGTAGTGACTGTATAATACCTAATTTTTCTGTGGCATCATCAGTCAGTCAGAACTTCCATATGATTTCCTTTTCTTAAAAGTAGCCAACCCAACTAGGGAGATAAACCCTTGCCACAAACTCCTTTTTTGTCTTTTTCTAGATACCATTTACATCAATCCTGGTGTTGAAATAAGTTGAAATAAGAAGTGTAAGGAGTTACCAATTTAAAATCTCCCTGAAAATAATAGAGTCTTTGTTTCTGTCTGAGAGCCATCTTTATTGTATTTACCTGTCCATATACAAGATCATTAGGCTGCTTTTCTTCACATGGGCTGGGGTTTTGCACACATTCATAGACACCCTGCTTCCATCCATGTCTCTAAAAATGCCACTGAGCCCAAACTGGGAAAAGAAGTAGACTGCTTTAGAGGTGGTGGCATAAGCCAGGCATGCTTTCACTTACTAGAGTCCTGGCATTCATTTTTTTTACATCACTGTTCTACCACTGGCAGCATTGTCTTTGGCAACAAAGGACAATGAATGACCGTTCACTGGCTTAAGGCCCACTCCGGGCTCGTCCAGAAACAGCTGCCTTGCAGGCAGGTGAAGGAACTTGACTGACACCTCTCGGCACCTCGTCATCCCTCCACAGACCCCTCCAGGCCTAAATGAAAACTCACATCACAGGAGGCTGCACAGCGGGTTTTCAATTCAAAAATCACAGGGAGTGTAATAGAAGAAGCTGTTAGTGAGAGGCAAGGAAAAAAAAAACTAGAAAAGCTAGCAAAACATTCTGGAAGTTTTTTCCCCTACTCCAAATTCAAAGGACCCCCCCCCCCGCCCAACCCCCCATTTGACCAATGCCCTTTTAAAAAATGTTTCTTTTGTACATTTGGGATTTGGGAAAATCGCTTCTCAGATCTGGGTCTCCATTGGCAGAATAAACGGGACTGTTTTTGCTATTTGTCAGTCCTGTGCATGTTCTGTACTTAACTTCATTGGAGGGTTACTTCTGGAGCTACCTCCGGCATGTCTGCCTCTTGTATCTTACCCTGGAGGAGGGAAAAGACAACATCTAGGTTGTTTTGCTAGATTACGATGACCCGGATCAAGTATATCCTTTTGTTACTATTTGTTGCCAGCTCCAAATTACAAGGACAACACCAGCAGGAACAGCAGCCTCCAGAATTTATTGAGCACTTCCTCCATGCTGGGCTGAGAACTTGACCTATGTTACCTCATTTAATCCTCACAGGGAGGAGACACGCCTGTCAAGTGGGTTTTACTGTATGTGTGACAGACTCTAAGAGATGCAGTTTTTACACTCTTAACACCTGTGTTGTCAGGATGCATTTAACCATCCCATTTGGCTTTTTTTTTTTTTTTTTTTTTGACATTTTAAAAATGTCTGTATTGGGGATTGGTCTTCTAGTTGACATCGTCTTAGATTCCATGAAATATGGCATTTTCATTGTTTTATAGATTTTTTTAAATAAGTTGTAATGAAGTGGCCTTCATAAGTGGCCAAACTAGAATTTCAGTCCAACTCCAGAACTTTTTAATACTATATATGATCTCTTTAAATTCACATTTACCTGGCTTTGACATTGTCTTCTGAGTTTAAATTTCTCTCGGTTGTTATTCAGTTTCCCTGAATCTTTGGCCTTTAGCCTACCTGATATGCCCAACAAAAGACTCAAACTAGACCCCAGCTCAGGAGCTTTGAGCATATCCCACGAGCGTGATTAATGACAGGTCATCTTCGGCACATTGGGGCCCAGTTGTGGGAGTGAACCAGGCTAAAGTCCCCCCTGCCCTTACTCTCCATCTGACGCGCACCACACAGCATTGCATCTGCCCATAGTTTTCCCAGTTTGCACAAAGGTGCCCCATGGGCTTCCAGCGGCCCTGGTAGGATGCCGTGTCCCACATGTGTTTCAGTTATCATTTTCAGTGGTTTGGAGAACAGAATTGAAGGGCTATATTTTCAGGCTGCATACAATTCCAACTGAATGGGTTTACTGATGCTTCAAAACATACAAGAGAATTCAAAGCATAAACCTAGATGTGGTTTAGTAGGAATAGGTGTAATGAAATATTTGTTCTTATATACCAAAACCAGCACAAATAAGGATTCAAGAAAGCCTGATTAAGGGCAGCCATAGGAGTCATCGGGGACCAGAAAATAAAAATATGTTACCATAGAGTAAAAAAAACCTCTGTATTCTCAAAAGTAAGAAATTTAAAAGCCAAGACGTTTTTTCCCTCTACCCAGTATTTCCATGCCTACATAATACTGCATTTCCTCAGTAATTCCAGCTACCTACAAGACTATAAATGGTTCAGAGAAAAGCAGGCAAAGGGATGATTTAAAAGTTACAAAGTAATTTTTGATCTATTAAATGATTCACCACATATTTATTTTCAATAACAGTCTCTGCTAGTGCATTAGAGCATTTAGTCTGATTTTTTAAATTACATTTATCAAAAAATTCAATTAATTTTTTGCACCCAATTTGCATTGGTTACAATGTGTGAGTATGAGAATAAAAGGAAATGTGTTGTCTCATGTAACTGGAGAATCTAAGGAGTACAGTTGGCTTCCAATACATCTCGCTCTCCTCTCTTCTCCTCTCCCTCCTTGTCTCGGGTTATGCTTGACTACATTGTCTGACAGCCTCTCCCAATTAGTGGCAAGATGCCCCTGGAAGCTCCAAGTTTACATGGTCTTTAAAATTCATAATTTCAGTGAAAAGGACCTTGCCCAACCACACTGGCAAAAGTCCCTGGAGGGACAGATGATTGACCTGGCTTAAGTCATGTAGCCATCTCTGGACCAATCCCTACACCAGGGGAATAAAATGCTCTGATTGGCTAGGCCTAGATCATGTTCCCACTCCTCAGGCAGGTGCTTAGCCCATCTGCACCACATAAACTGAATGCAGTTTTTAAGGAATAGAGCAGATATCTTTCTCCAAAGGAAAAAATGCTAGGCACACAAAAATTATGTTTACTACAGACCTTACAGAAATTTGTCTATGGCCTGAAATAAGAGACGTCTGTAAAGCAATGGGTAGTGGTTCTTATGAGAAAAGACAACAGTTAGACTTCTTTATCCTGGAAAAAAAGAAAACTGTGAATGGGGAGTTTAAAAATTGGATTTAAGTATAGGTGCTATAGTGGAATAAACGCGAAATGACACACTAAAAAATCAGGGATTCTAGGGAAAGTAAGATGGAGGAAGACGGCTGAGAACCCATGCTGCTTTATAACTAGAACTCTAACAAAACCAGCTACAACCCTATTAAAAATAATGATATAAATGACATGTTAAATTCCTGATACATAAGGAAACACAATCTATTATGAAAACATCAGATTTTTTTTTTCCAAAATAAGGTTATCATGATAGAAGAGTAAGGAAGGGTTGAGGCTGCTGAGAGAGGGAGACATGAGCAACATGCACAGAGATGGGGGAGAGCTTCACAGTAAGCAATGGTACGAGACAGCACACAGCCACACTGGGCCACAAAAGGAACGTAGGGGAAAGGGGACTGCAGTCAGTCCTGCATTCCTCCACAGCTTCCTAGGCTCAGCTGTGCCAGCCTACTTTGTATTCAGCTGCTTTTCCTTGCTGATGCAAAATTTTAACATATAAGGAAAAAATCCAATGTGAACAAATGAGACTGTGTATTACACTGACATCACTTCCCTGTTAGCTAATTGCATGTGAGATAATTCCTGTTAAAGAAATATGGTTGTAAGAGAACTGACTGTTACTTGATTATATGCAGGGGGACCCATAAATTATAATTCAGCTTTAAAGAGACCCAAAAAAGGAAGAAATAATTTGCGATTGTATTGAAAATTTATTTGATCATGTGAAAGAAGATTTTGACAAGAAGGTAATTAAATGATAGAGATCATGGGACTCTTGAAAAGCAAGACACAAAAGCATCTTTCTGAGATGACTTGGGTATCTAGAGATGAAAAGAGCAAAGATGACTTGTTAAGGCCCCTCTGTAACAGTTCAGGTGTCACTGAAATTGCAGAATATTCCAAGACATGAAGTTATCTGAGTAACAACCCATAACGATTATGACTGATATCTTCATGAAATCGAATGTTTTGCTGTCATAGTTTGGAGATCAAACAAAAAAATGATTTGAAGCAATTTGGAGGGCTAGCAAGAGTGAACACTAATAATTATCATATATAGAGAAGGAAACAATGATTTGGTTGAGCCAAAAAAAGATAGATTGCTACCTCCCAAGAGTACTGACAGAATAGTCTTACCTGGTTGAGCTAGCTCAGGTTTAGGATCCATGTGTGGTGATGACAAGAATCTCATTCAGATACAATAATAAGATCCAAGACTCCTCCAAGCTGTAATAGGAGCTGGAACCAGGATCTGGAGAGCCAAGAGGACCCAGGGTGGCCCTAGAGCCCAGTGCTCTGCCTCCATGTGTCTCTGAGAGCCTCTTGGCCCCGCTATGCCTGTCTGCTCTTGTAGCTGGCTGACCCTGCTGACCATTGGTCCTGCTTTCTAATGGCTTTGGTCTTCCCTGATCCCAGTTGTACCTGAAAATATCCTTTAATATTCTGTCCCCAAGGCTAATGAGTTAATTATTTGCTTATTTCTTAGCTCAAAAGTATGAGAAAGAGAATTTCACTGGCTCAATTTGTGTCTTCTAGGCCTTTAGGACAGTACTGCTGGCAGGCTTAAGAATGTGCTGCTTTGGGGTCAGGAACATACCCATGGTCCAGGAAACTGTGACCAGGAAGGAAGAGAAGTCTTATATGTCAGAAAGTGGCCACCTAGGTAGAAAAGGGGAGGAAACTCTCTCTTTTAAAAGAGCATAGGTATGACAGGTGCAATGAGCGATGTCACATATGCTCTTGGTTTTATCTCAAGGAGGGCTGTGTCAAGATTTTTTGCTAGTTCAGCTCTCATTAGGTGACTTCAATTCCTTAATTTCCAAGTTCTCAAAGAAGCACCTCACTACTGCCCCCTTGTTTTACCAATGATAGTGACTAGTCTTTGTAAAGTACATTATAATTTACAGTACATTATTATTTTCGTACAGTCAAATCCATTGATCTTTTCTTTTATGAGATCCTCCATTACTTTCATACTTAGAAACGGTCAATGTAATAACAGTAATGGTAGGTTGTTCATTGTCAGGGATCTGTTTAATACCTTCCTAAATTTACTTAAGGGTTTTTTATGTTGTTCAGTTTTTCACACTCAACTCAGTTAGATTTATTATAGAATATGGTATGTAAGCTGAGGCTCTAAGTTGAATCTTTTTCAAATAACCAATTTTCTCAACACCTATTTCATTTTAATGAAATGCCTTAAAATAAAATTTCTTTCCCTTATAGGAGAGTCATTTCAGATTTTCAGAAGGCAGCTGATGCATTCTAAATCTCATAGTAGCAGTAATGTACATTCTTGACATGATAATTTTCATTCAAGTATTTCAAAAATAACTTTGCCAACAGATATTATTATCTAGATATCAGAATAACCCTGCAGAAAATTGGCAGCTTTATATAAACCAAGAAGCTCCTAGATGCAGAGCCACAGGGGCATATTGGTAAGTGGGTGGTCCCCCCAGGCTGAGGCTCTCTTAGCACTCTCTAAAGGGAAGGAGACTGTCTTTAAATACACTAGCAAGAACTGTGCTCCACTGACTGATTTGCCCAGAGAATATAGTAGATAATGTGTTGTTTTACTTGTAAGACAGAAAAGTGTGTTTTATTGTCTTGTATTGATTAGAAGGGCGAACAATTATAGCTGGGATAGAAGTGGGGAAGGGGGTTTTGTCAGTGATGCTGAACAGGGAATAGCTGCAAATAGCAGAAGGTTTGCTGAGCCTCTTGTCAACTACTCTGGAAACATTGATGAGTCCCCTGCTGAAATCCACTGAGAGCCTTTGACAACAGAACACACAAGGGTGGGAATAGCCCTCCTTGCAGCAGCCGTTTCACTCAGCATGGAGACGGCCTTGGTTTGGTGCTGGCTTCATGTGGTAACGTGACCCTGTGGACCAGACTGTCTCTCTAACACATAGTCTGCACCAGAACTTATCTAAGTCAGCCTAAAAGTACGTATGTGCAGCCCTACAGCAAGCTGTTTGTTAAAGCACAGACCTTCAGAGGAGGTCTGAAACACCGTGCGGACACTTGTCCATCCTCAGGGACTCAGCACGCCCCTCTGACAGGTAGATGACTGCTACTGGGCAACATTTACAAAGCAGAGATGCTCCCAAACACATCTAGGCTATGTCACTGATCAGGCATCTCAAACAAAAGCCCAGCTGAGGCAGTTTCGGTGGTAAAACTAGTAACAGCAGGACCCTGGCAGCTGCCTGAACAAGGCCAAAAGGGTGGCCAGGGACAGGACAACTAGGAATGCCACAAGGACTTCCCAAAATCAGGTGTCAGTGCTTGGACAGAACTAGGATTGCCTGAAAGGACTGGAAGCAAACAGAGAAGTCCATTGCCAGCAATTGTGTATCTAAGTACAGACTATAGGCCAGCAAGAGCCAAAGAAGTAGAGTCCGCGTCATCATCATGATAGCTAACTGTGATAGAGGCACTATTAGTATTATATCCTTACTACAGATGAAGAAACTGAGACTTATGAAGATTGCTCAATAACACACAGCTAGTAAGGGATTTAGCTGACAATAAAGGAAAGAGGCAAGGGGTTAATGGGAGGAGGACTAAGTTAGTCAAGAGAGGACAGGCCTTCTTTCCCAGGGTCTCTCCCTTAATCTGGACTTCAGAAAATCATAGATTATTTGGGGTGGTGGGTTTTGTCTCTCTTTAACTGCGTAAGTGATTCATGGGTACATTTTGCCATAGTTTGAACAATACAGTAATATGCATAGCAAAATGTAAGAAGCCCGCTCACTTTCTCTCATCCACTACCAATCATGCCCCTGCCCCAGAGGAGAATAGCTACTTTCAACAATTTGATATATCTCCTTCCTTCCTCTTCTCACATTTAGAGAGAGAGAGAGAGAGAGAGAGAGAGAGAGAGAGAGGTGCAGCCATGGACAAAGATGTCTTGTTTTGTTGCATAAATAGGACCATAATGTATCAGCCAGCAGAATGATACATTCTTTCCTCACTTAACAATGAATATGTTAAATGAGAAACTCACCATTTTTTATGGTGAAATGAACTGTGTAACTACTATTAACTACTCTTTGTAACAGACATTTCACCTTTTCTCCAGTTTTTCTCTATTACAAACAGTGCATGCATTTTTGTGTACAAATGTGAATATTTCTTTTGGATAGATGAGTAGAAGTAGAATTAGGGGGAGCAGCAGTATATGTGTATTTTTAGTTTTCATGACTACTCCCCCATTTGCCTTCCCAAAGAGCTTCATTCTTTTATATTCCTGCCAGTGTGTGATAGTACTTATTTCCCTGCATTCTTGCTTGTACGTGATCATATCAGCCATTTTAGTTTTTGCTATTTGGAGAGCAAAATATGATATTTCATTATTGTTTTCATTTGCATTTCCCTAACAGCTGGCGAAATTGAATGCTTTTTCATTGTATCTCCTATTCTCTGCCCATTGGTTAGTTGAATTTCTCTTTCTGATTTATGGGAGCTCTTTGTGTCCTCTGGATATTAGGCCTTTGTCTATGGAATATGTAGCAGATGTTTTCTTCCAGTCTGGCACTTGTTTTAATTTTCTCTCAAGATTTTTGGAAGAACCGTAGGACAGTTGCTTTGTTCTGTTTTTCAAGTTGCTCTAAATTGGGAGTTCCTGACTCTACCTCACTGTAACACTGCCCCAAGGAAGATATGCAAAGTAACCTTGGCCACACTGCACAGATTGTCACTAAAAGCATGTACAGATCAAAACTAGAGACGGTGATTTCAGATCATTTGTTTTGAAGCCATTAACCACTACCTGAATAAATGACTCCTGCATACAGGTGGTTAAACCTTGCACCAAACCGCAAGTCTGATGATTTTGCTGCTGAAAATGTATGCTTCGTAATGAGGTTAAGACTGATTTTGTTAATTTAATCCTTATTGAAGACATTACTAATGATGCATGAATATTTTTAAAATGTAGTCGTGTTTTGCAAAACAACCTATTAACACATGTTGAGATGATGCTGAAGTCTAGAAAACATACTAATAAATAACTGGAATGTAGCAGTACCTAGCACTCATTAGCAAACACCAGGGGCCTTGGGTACTCCTTTTTGTTGGAAGACAAAAGCAAATAATTAAGGAATGACTACAGAAATGGATAATGTACCAAATAAATTCAATAGGCAAAAAGACATCAAGGAGCATCTTAATAGGCAAGGGACAGCAAAGACATAAAGTTTATAAATTGTCTGTATCAGTAATCTAAAGCAAAGCCAGATCTATTTTTGAAGGTTATGAAGCAATGTGTTTTTTGAAGTAAATACTGCAATCTTGTAAAAAGGAAAAATAAAAAAAAACACAGCTCAAAGAAGCATTATTGGAATTTGTGACCTGAACCTAATCAGGCTGATTATCTGCTTAAACAGCAACACAAAAAAATCAGGAGTCTTTTTAGAATTTAAATAAGACTCTGAACATGTTCGGGATATGATCCAAAATTACTTGGGGCTGGGTACAGTGGTTCATGCCTGTGATCCCAGTGCTTTTGAAGGCCAAGGTGAGAGCATCACTTGAGGCCAGGAGTTCAAGACCAGCCTGAGCAACATAGTGAGACCCCATCTCTAGAAAAAAAAAAAAAAAGTTTAATTAGCTGAGCATGGTGGCACATGCCTGTAGTCCCAGTTACTTAGGTGGCAGAGGCAGGAGAATTTCTCGAGTCCAGGAATTCGAGTCTACAGTGAGCTATGATTGTGCCACTACATTCCAGTCTGGGTGACAGAGTGAGACCTTGTCTCCAAAAACAGCAAATATTTGCAGGTTAAACAACACATTTCCAAATCAACTAAGACTCAAAAAGAAAGTCCTAGGATAAACTAGAAATGTTTTGAACGGAAGGAAAATAAAAATAAAATCCACCGAAATTTGTATATTGCAGTTGAAACAATATTTAGAGGGAAATTTACAGCATTAAACACATGTATTGGCAAAGGGAAAAGATCTAATCAATGAGCTTAGCTTCCATCTTAAGAAACTAGGAAAAGAAGGACAAAAATAATTCCAAAGCAAGTGGAAGGAAGAAAATAATAAAGATAAGAACAAAACACCATAAAATTCAAGAGAAAAACAATGAAGAAAATCAGTGAAACTAAAACTCGTTATTTAAAAGATCAATAACATCGATAAACATCTAGCCAGGTTGACAAAGAAAGAGAAAAGACAAAATAACCAATACCAGGAATGAAAAAGGGGATATCAGCCTAGCGAGGTGGCTCATGCCTGTAATCCCAGCACTTTGGGAGGTTGAGGCAGGTGGATCACTTGAAACCAGGAGTTCGAGACCAGCCTGGACAACATGTGAAACCCCATCTCTACTAAAAATACAAAAATTAGCTGGGTGTGGTAGCACATGCCTGTAATCCCAGCTGCTTAGAAAGCTAAGGCATGAGAATCACTTGAACCCAGGAGGTGGAGGTTGCAGTGAGCTGAAATCACATTATTGCCCTCCAGCCTGGGCAACAGAGTGAGACTCTGTCTTGGAACAAATAAATAAGAAAGAGGAAATATCTTTACAGATATTGAAAGGATAAGAGAGTATTATAAAAAATCTACACAAATGTGACAATTTAGATAAAGGGGACACATTTCTTGAAAGCCACAAACTACCAAAACTCATTCAAGAAGAAATAAGTAACCTGAATGGTTTCATATCATCTACTAAAGGAATTGAACTCATACTTAAAAGCCACCCGAAAAAGAATGAAGGCCCAGACAGTCCCATTGTAGTATTCTACCAAACATTTTAAAAAGAAATAACACCAATTTTATGTAATCTCTTCCAGAAAACAAAAGGGGAATACTTCCCAACTCATTTTATTAGGCCAGTATTATCCTGATTTCAAATCAGACAAAGACATCACAAGGAAATTATAGACAAAATCTCCCATAAACATATACACATACTGGCATATTGAATACAGCAATATATAAAAAGACTAATACACCATGACTAAGTAAGATTTATCTCTGGAATACAATTCTGGTTCAGTACTCAAAAATCAATCAATATAATCCACCATGTTAATAGATTAAGGAAGAAAAACTTCATGATCATATCAAGTGACATGGGAAAGTATTTGATAAATTTACCATTCATCACAATAAAAACTCCAGCAAACTAGAAGTACAAAGGAACTTTCTCAATCTGATGAAGGACATCTATTTAAAACGTACAGCTAATATCATACTTAATGGTGAATAACTTAATGCTTTTCCTCTAAGATCAGCAGCAAGACAAAGTCATCGGCTCTCACCACTCCTGTTTAAAAAGGTACTGAAAGTCCTAGACACTGCAAGTAAGCAAGAAAAATATATAAAAGGCATAGAATGTGACACCCTGAAGTAAAGCTGTCCCTATTCACACATGATGTATTTGTCTACTTAGATAATTTCAAGAATGTACAGAAAACCTCCTAGAAGCAATAAAGGAGTTTAGCAAGATTATAGGACGCTAGGTCTTCACATCAAAATTAATCATATTTCTACACTCTAGTAATAATTTTTTACCAAAATTAAATATTATTTTATACGTTTAAATATATTATAGTCATATATATATTAAATGCATATATACAATTTATAGTAGTTCCAAAAAATGGAGAAATATTTAGATATAAAACTATCAAAACATGTGGAAGATCTCTACACTGAAACCTAACAAACTCTAAGTTAAAAATATCAAAGTAGACCCAAATAAATGGAGACAAAAAAATGTTTATGGATTAGAAGACTCAATATAGGAAAGATATCATTTCTCTCTAAACTGACCGTTAAATGTAGTGTAATTCTATTCAAAATCCTATCAGAACTTTGTGTAGCTAGAGAGAAGGTAATTCTAAAATTTATATGGAAAGACCATGGAATTAGAATAGCTAGAATAATTTTATAAAAGAAGAATAAAACTGGAGAAGTCACACCACACAATTTTAAGACTTACTGTAAGCTGCTATAATTAAGACAGTGTTGACACTGGCAAAAGAATAGATATTTAGATCAATGGAACAGGATACAGAGTCCAAAATAGACCCACACCTTTAAGCTCCATTGATTTTCAACAAAGGTGTCCAGGCAATGAAGAAAGAATAGGTTTTTTCAACAAGCAATATTAAAACAATTGGACCTCTGTGTACTAAAAAGGAAAAAAAAAAAGAAGAATCTCAACTTAATCTTATACCAAGAAGAATCTCAACCTAATCTTATACCATATACAAAAATTGAGTCAAAACAGATCATAGATCTAAGTAGAAAATGTAAAGCTATAAAATTTTACAAGAATGAGTAGGAGAAACTCTTCATGTCTGGGGTTAGGCAACACGTTCTTAAACATCATACCAAAAGTACAATCAATAAAATTAAAGTGACAAATCAGATTTATTAAAATTAACTACTTTTGGTCTGCAAAATTCACTGTTAAGAGAATGAAAAGGCAAGTGACAAGTGGGAGAAAATATTTTCAGATATCATATCTCACAAAGATATCATATCAGATATCATATCTTGTATACAGAATATGAGAAATATGTAAATATTAAACTCTCAAAATTCAACACTCATAAAACAGCTCATTTATTTTGAAAAGGGTGGGAGTGCAAAAGACGTGACCACGTACTCCACCAGAAAGGATGTATAGATGGCAAATGAGCACATGCAAAAATGTTCCCCCTCATTAGCATTAGAGACATGTGAACCTAAATATTGATGAGATGTGTCCATTTCTTTGTTAGAATAGGTTAATTTTTTTTATTTTTTATTTATTTTATTCATTTTATTTTTTGAGATGGAGTCTCACTCTGTTGCCCAGGCTAGAGTGCAGTGATGTAGTCTCGGCTTACTGCAACTTCTGCCTCACAGGTTCAATCAGTTCTCTGCCTCAGCCTCCCGAGTATCTGGGATTACAGGTGCCTGCCACCACACACAGCTAATTTTGTATTTTTAGTAGAGACAAGGTTTCACCATCTTGGTCAGGCTGGTCTTGAACTCCTGACTTTGTGATCCACCTGCCTTGGCCTCCCAAAGTGCTGGGATTACAGGCGTGAGCCACTGCACCTGGCCAACTTTTAAAATTTTTTTAACTGACAGACAATACCAAGTGATAGCAAGGATGCGGAGCAACTAGAACTTTTGTATGTTGCTAGTCAGCATGCAAAATGGGGCAGACACCTTGGAAAACAACTTGGCCATTTGTTATAAAACTCAACAGACATACCGTACCAGCCAACTTTCTACCCTAGAGAAATGAAAACTTAGATTCACACACAAACTCGTATGCAGATATTTGTAACAATTCTTTTCATAATTGCCAAAAACTGGAGATAACCCAAATGTCCTTCAATGAGTGAAGGGATAGACTTCAATAGAGTGCATACGATTGAGCATTACTCAGCAATAAAAAGAGCAAACTGCTGGTAAATACGACAACATGGGTGACCCTGGAAGGCACTGTGCTGAGTGAAAGACGCCAGTCTCATAAAGCCCCCTACTATCTGATTCCAGCTATATGACATTCTGAAAAAGAACTTCCACCATGCAGGGCAGGGTGGGAGGCGGGTGTGAGTCCAGCAGGGCCGTGCGAGGGAGTCTGGGGGTGACAGAACTCTTGGGGACCCTGCTTTTGAAGGTAGCTACACAAATCCATGTGTGTGTCCAAACTCATGATGCACACACATGCCCCCAAGTCAATGCCATAGTTAATAATAAATGAAAATAAAAATAAAACAGTGTGAGTCCACCAAGAAAAGAAGACAAGAGGGAATATTAGACAATCCACCTCAGCTGCCATTTTGAAATGAATCTTATGTAGAGAACAGAATTTTTTTTTAAATTTCTCTAGAAAGAGCACTTTAGGTAATTGGGTATGGGTTGATGATACAGGTTGTGGTGGATTATTTCATGCTGAACATAGTAGGAGCTTTTGCCACAGTTTTTCCTCGGTTTGGGCAGAGTAAGTAGGAAATTGAGGGCTTCTATGATCAGGACTTTGGGCAGAAAGTCTTGATCTCAGGCTTATTCATTCAGCAATTTTTGTGTACCTGTGAAGTTGGAGGCGCTGTGGGAAACACACAAATCCATAGGAGAGTCCCCAGCCTCGGGATACTTGTAAGGTGGTGGAGAAGATAGGACACAGGAGGCCCTCGGGATTAAGCCTGCAATGACTCTGCAGAGCCCCCCAGCCACCCAGTGGCGGCTTCTCAGTCAGGCCTCTTTGGTGGAGTAATAGGTCACTACAAATAAGTGCCCTGTAAAAGATTTGGGAACATTTCATCAGAGATAATCATTTGCAGTGCAATTTTCCCTTCTATGGTCAAGCCAGGAAAATTGATGGGTTTCTTAAATGTGCCTCGGGAGATTTTCTGATCTCTGTTCCACTTAAAGACAGTTTGGTTATTTTTTAGTCTCTCTCCACAAAACAGTATTTCATCAGGTTCCCCGCAGCCAGAAATGTCTCCCCCTGACTTCCTAAATCACTGCAAGCTTCTGCCGGGCACAGCATGGAGTGAGTAAACAGGCCCAGGGACCCGGGACTGAGGAGGACAATTGTTTGCATTGTTCTAGGATGAGTCCTCAAAAGGGCTTGAGTCCCTCATGCCCCCAGAGGGTGTCCACCCCTGCCAGGGCTGGTTGAAACAGTGCTTTCCATCACAGTAACATACTGTTCCCTTTCCATTGCCCCAAGTAAAAGCTGAATTGAAGAGCTTCTGATGTCAGATCTTCATATCTGAGGTGTCACTGCAAAAAGGGAAACCGAGGCAGCAAGCAAGAGAGCGTAGCTCACCTCAGCATGCAGAATGTGAGCCAAAGTCTAAGCAACCTGCATACTATTAAAATACGGTCTATAGAAACCAAGGGCTGCTACAGCTACTCCCATTTTCCAGGCCAGAAAACAAACAAACTTGACTCCCCAAATACCAGCCAGGACTATGAGGAATCAGGCAATAGACTGGCTAGAATGCTTCGTTTCCTCTGCCTCTTTCTCTGCAAGCTTGGTTGCCAAAGAATTAGGTCTGTTTGTAAGAGACTATATTGACTATAGGCAGTAGTAATATTTTTCAGACAAGGAAAATGAAGAACAAGAAATAAGGGATGCAGCAGATGTTGTCAGAGCCCCGCCTGCCTCCCTTCCACATGCCAGGCATGTGCACACTAGCATGACTTCACCTGCTATCACCACCCACTCCCTCTGAGAGCATTATTCACCCATTCAACAGATATATGTAGGCAGGCTGGTGCTGGAGAATTAAAATCCCCTGCCTCAGGAGGACTCAATCAATGACTGTTGGCAGTTGGTGTATACATACCCCAGCTCCCTCTCCTAGCAGGAGTGAGAGCTCTGAGGTGTATGTCCTCTATAGACTCCTAGAGTCTCCCAACGGGAGTAAGCTCCAATTGCCCACAGTGGAGAATGGCTTGCCATTGCCCCCTATATTGCTGCCTTTTCTCCCTGTCTCACTTCCCTTTATCTCTTGTCAATGCTTCCAGGGATCATTTCCCAAATAAACTACTTGTACTAGGGTCTGCTTCCAGGAAAAACCACACTAAGATAGAGAGTAATGGAGTGTTACCTCTGAGATAACTCAGATGGTGAAAAGAAGACAGGAAAATGGGAGCTAGAATATGCAGGATTTCTCAACCAAAGTGACTTGGGAAACTGCAGGAAGGCTTCTGGCCTCTGGCCACTGTAACACCTTCCCAGAAGTCACTATCCTCATTGATAATGTCACACTATTAGGAATTAGGGGTACCTGTTTGCCATTCAGATGCTTCTCTCTTTTTCTTAATGTACATTCAGCATCTTAGCTCACCCATTGTTCACGCATTGTATTATCATCACTGGTGATTTCCTAAGATCCAGGTAAAAACTACCAATTCCTCTAACCACTGCCACATTGTTAAAATAACAACCCACAAAGGATTGTTGATGTTAGTCGGCTGACATGTAATCAATCCTTGGAAAACAGATTCCTGCGATTTCTGTGGTACAGAAAATCATTACATCAAGCGTATTGTCTCCAGCAGAAAATAAACTAAGGCCTACAGTAAACTTCTCACCAGAAACTGCATGTCATACACATTTACTCTTCATTGATGCCCTTGACTGCAAAGAGAAACGATTACAAATATCACCATAGAGAAGGTGTCAGATGTGTTTCCAGTGACAGGCCAGAGTCAGAATCCTTTCTCATGAAGCTGAATGGATTCAGAAGCTTCTCCCCCACAACCCTCTCCCCCTCTCCTTGCCACACACTCACACGACTCCCCCAAAGCAAGAACTATTTCAAGTGGCAGCCTTTGGGGAAAGAGAGCAATCTTTAGATTCCTTCATTAATTCCTTGGCCACCTCTCTGGCCTCCCGATGCTGACCAAGTCTAGATCAGGTGTGTTTGTTTTGGAGCCCACGAGGCCTGGCCAGCGTAGCTGGTATAAAGCTGTCTGAAAAATACTCGCTTTTGGTATTTTTAAGAAGAGCAAAAAAGAACACATTTAACCAGATTTCATTTCTTCAGCAGTTTGTGAGTTAGGATTGGCATGAGTTAGGAATATAATCATCCAACCTGTGTCTGAAAGAATGCCACCCTTTTCCAGTTTGCTTGGCTTTCTTGCCTCTTACTCGCCTTTGTAAGCCACCCATTCTTGCTCCTGGAGGGGTAACAGCACTAAAGGAAACTTCTCCCAATGAGTCCCACATGTCCCAGGACTCGCCAGCCTGTGACAGCCAAACAGGGTGGGCCTCCTTTTTATTCCCAAAGTATTATGGCCAAAGTCCCTCCTGGCTTTACTGCTGGAAATTAATCCACTCGCCTCAAAGCAAGTCCCCAGACTGTGCCCGGAAGGCTCTCCAAGCACTGCTCTGGAGTGCCTGCCTGAGGTCCTTCCCCTCTGTCTTCCTCATCTGCCCTCATGCTGTAGGGGCTGCCGCCTGCTGGGCACGCTGTCTTCTGATGGTGCCATTGCTGGTGGCTGCTACCAGGCCTCAAAAACCCTGTGGCCCTGGTGATGGCATCTGACTAGGCAAGGCGAACTTGAACAAGATATTAGTGGAAGCTTAAGGCTAACAGAAATGCTCCTTGGAAAGCAGCTAAAAGCTCCTTCTGGGAGTGGGGTTCTTGGAGGGCTTTGACCCAGAGGCTTCCAGCCTCATTCATGGAAGCTTCCACATACCCTCAGGCAGGTCTGATCCAAGAAACAACCTGCTCTGGAGACAGGGCCCAACTGCCTATTTGTAGATTCACTTTCTCCAGAGGACTGCCTGGACTCATAGCTCTCACAAGATAGTGTATAGCAGTTTGTTTTCCAAAACTCTGGGCCATTCAGTCTTCAATGATACAAGCATGTCATCAGTCAAGGTGGGGCTGCCCCCAGTGACCAACAACTTGTTCCATTTTTCCTCAAAAGCAGCATTTCTCAATGGGGGCGCCATTGGCCTGATGAGACAGGCAGTTCCTTGGTCGCAGGACCCGGCTCAGCTCACTCAGTTCAATAGAGTCTTTCCCTCATTGTTGTGACCACTATTTAGTACCTGGATGAAAGCCTCCATTCACATGTGAGGTGGGGACAAGATCAGACCTACATATTTATCCCACCACTGCCCACTATTCCCAAAGAGCTACAGCAGGTGCTCGGACAAGGACACACATCCACATCATCTCCATTAGTGAGGGTTCTCTGGGAACACAGAGTCGAAAGGATGTGCACAGATACAGAAAGACAGATTTATTTTGAGCCATTGGCTCATGAGATTGTAGGGGCTGGCAAGTTCAGCTCAAACAGGGCAAGCCTACAGGCTTGAGAGGCAAGGAAGAACTGACGTTGCAGTCAAGTCCAAAGACAGTCTGGAGCACAATTCCTTCTGCTCTGGAGGACTTCAGTCTTTTTTCTCTGAAGGTCTTCAACTGATTAAATGAGGTTCACTCCCATTATGATGGGTAATCTATTTTTCTCAAAGGCTACTGATTTAAACATTATTCACATCTAAAAGCAACATCTAGACTAGTATTCGAGCAAACATCTGAGCACTGCAGCCTCCGACATATAAAACTAACCATCACGACATCTAAACACAAGCATTGTTTTTTAGGCATAGGATAAACTGCATGAAGATTTTTTTAAACCTCTAGCTCTGCAGACATAGAATTCTGCTAAAGAAGCACCCAGTCTGTGTTTCTGAACACAGAATACTAAATAAAACATGTAACTCTTTCTTTGAAGCATCTACCTGCATTTGGGTTATTTCATTTTTAGAGCTTCCCCAAAAATAATAATGTATCTTTACCTGACATATACAAACCTCAAATGATTAAAATGATTAGGTTATCTCCAATAGAGCTGTGTTTTCCCCAAAGATAAAATCCAGACTTTCTTATAGAAGGCAAAAGATGCTCCTAAGTCTGAAAATTTTATCTTCCCAAGTTCAAAGAATGTGACGTTTTGGTCTCCTCCTGGCACCTGTTAGACCCTGAAGCAGCTGATGACCAGTATCCTCCATTA
The DNA here is from genome assembly GCF_001604975.1 of Cebus imitator. Lineage (NCBI taxonomy): Eukaryota > Metazoa > Chordata > Mammalia > Primates > Cebidae > Cebus > Cebus imitator. Next base: position 124,386 of record NW_016107861.1, read on the forward strand.
GCTGAAATGCAATCAGCTTCCACTGCGATGAGGATTAGAAATAAGTGCTGTGCTCTGGGATGTACATTGTCATGTTTCCTACTTTACAGAAAACAGTTATCCACCTGTCCCTAGCCATGAAGGAACTGAACATCCCTGTGTTAGGAAAAGCCATAATTAAGGATTACGCCTTTATGTGAAAAGCAAGATTGAGTTTACAAGTAAACCTATAAAAGTCCCTACAAATATTTTTATGTTCACCAAAACAAAACACTAAAGCCAATGCATTAAAGCATTATAAAAACGTTTCATTCATCTTCAGTTCATCATAATGTGCTCTATATATTTAGCCTCCATTTACCATTCCTTGGACACAGAAAATTTTTTAGGATCTCTCTCCCCTAAAGTTTCAACATGAAGCTTGTAAATTATTTTTATCTTTGCGTATTGTGGCAATTCCCTCTCCATGTCTGTTTTTTTTCTCTCTGGTTATTCACTGCCTTCCTGATATTAGGCCTTGGAATTGTTGACTCCGCAGAGACACAGCACCCAAAATTGTGCCATCATCCCTTCTTATACTTGTTCTGATTTTCCGCCCCCCTGCTCACTCATTTTGATGGCTGAAGAAGTGTAGTTCTCAGGCCATGTGTACTCCAGCCTCCCTCGTCTTCCAAAGCTTCATTGCAAAAACCTCCCATTTGGTTATGCTATCTGCTTTGCCTCTTTTTTCTAGTCCTAACTCCCTAGATTTCCTTATTAATTATGCATTATCCTCAGAGTGACCAGGTTATATCCACCAGACTGAGATCTGTCAGAAACAAGAGCCATGTGTACTGGAATTTCAGGCAGGCAGAACTCAAGGTCAGGGAGGGGAAACTGTGTTCTTCCTGAAATATGTCACTTTTGAAAAGCACCCTCTGTAAAATGGTGGGTATGTCCATCTCCTCTTTTCTCTTCTCTTTCCTCTTTGGAAATATTTAGCCTCAGAGGAAACAAAAGGATAAAGAGCTCTGGTGTTATTTTCTGGAATAAAATAAAGTGAAATAACAGGTTGGGGATAGAAATCATCCCAGGCTCTGAAAACAGAAACATTACCACCAGCATTTCAAGAAAGCTTATTAAAAAGTCGTTTACTTCCAATTACAGAAATCAATCACATTTGACCTTAACAGAATATGGAAGACCCCATTACTAACTAAAGTAATGGTGAATTTGAGGGTAAATAACTGCTCAGAAGGCAGAAGGTTTAGTAAGTATAAACTAAATTTGTAAAAAGTTGGAGTCAGTGAGTGCTGAAAGGTCACAGCTCTGCTTTGTGAAACCCCGATCTGGACAATTGCAAGGACACATGACTGTCCCCCTTTCCTCCCCACCATGGGGAAGAGAGGCACTTCAGCAAAGTCTGCTGGGCCCACGATAACTTGTTAATTTAGGCCTGGAAGATGCTTTTCTAAAAGAGAACGGGAGAATCTAGATGTCCCAGCATATTGAATGTAATCAAGGCCTTAGAAACAATTGCAATAGGTTGACCTGCTTCAGTCCTCCATGCAGTGTTATTTGTAAGCAGAGCCACCCACCTTATAACAATTACTGTTTATTACTACCACCACCATTACAACCACCACTCATCGTGCACCTACAATGTGCCAGGCACTGTGCTGGGGGCTTTATGTACATTTGGTCTCATTCTTGCAGCAACCCTGCCAGGTTGGTGTTATCACCCTATTTTAATAAAGACACTGAGGCTCAAAGGGATTAAATAGCCTCGGGTCACAGGTAGGAACTGGCAGTACCAGCCTACCTGCTCCCAAAGCCCATGCTCTTTCCATTATTGTAGGCCCAGGATTCCCTCTGCAACTTCTGCCATTTTCCACTCCTCCTCCCCTAACAGGCCTTCACTGCTGTTCAGTTGTCTCTGAAGGCCAGCCACCTTTCTCTGGCTCCCCACTCCATCACGGTTTCCTAGTGCGCCTGATGGGCCCAGCTCCTGTTGGCTCCTTTGGATGGTTTTCCCGAGATGCACTAATATATCCACCCCCATGCCACTCCCACATAGGTGAGTTCGGAGACAGAGCACAGGGAGCCTCACAGATGCAGCGGTGGGCCTGGTCCATTGCACCAATAAGACACAACATGTATATGCAGCATCTAAAAATGACTTTTGAACCTGGAAGCTGAAACCATTTCCATTCAGTTTTGTTTTTTATTCACAAACTCACTGACACGTTTCTCCTAATCTCCAGTCTCTTCAGATGGAGAACAATTCCCACATCACAAAACACCAACTCTGTGTTAGGCAATTATTTTACAGGCTAGCTGGAAGTTTGGCCAGCAGTAAGCCTTAATTGGGGCTCGTTTTTTCCCACTGACTTTTTTTTTAAGCACTAACTGATTTAAAATTAAATGAGTAGAATCAAGTTTTATTTTGGAGTGAAAGAGTTGATTATTTATATCAAAAAGCCATGTAAAACTTGCTGTTTTCATGTTGGAATCCAAGCTTTTAAAACTATATACCCTGCAAAATCAAACATGTCAGTGCTTGGGGTTGATTTTACGTCCCTTCAGTGAACCTGCCCTCCACCTCCCAGTTAGTGAGGGGCCCTAAAAACTAGCCTGAGTACAAGTAGGAGCATGTTGGGAACAGATGGAATATGCCTGACCCACCCACCCTGGAGCAGAGGAGCTTTGAATGCCCCCAGGTACTCCTGAGAGTGTACCCCGGGCTACTTCTGGGGATATAAGAATGGAAATCAGAGGCAGTGGCTGCCCATGCCCTGCCCTCACCCCAGACAGCGTTTCTGGCAACCAGAACCACCTCTTCAAACAGAAAAAACAGTTGCAAACTACAGCTACTCCTCCAGGGAAGGCCTTGGAAGCTGGTTATATCCCCCCTTGCTGAGATAAGAACTTTCAAGCATCTAAAGTAACATCTTTTGAATAGATGCCAACACAGTCTTGAGCCCTCAGCTCCTTGAGTTGTTTAGTGTTTAACAATTCATGCTGGTTGCTGAGCTGGAAATTTTCCTAATGCTTACCTACTTGCATCTCCACATCTGTTTGAGCTTTTAACAAATGCGCTTGCTTACTTAATTCTCTGAATCTGTTTATGGAATATTATCACATACTGAAATAGTGATATCAGTAAGCTTCTTAGCTTAATTACACGTATACAATAGCCAAATGCTCGGGCTTCAGAGAGAACATGCTAATCTTGTGTGATTATTTTGATTACTTGAGTAACCCAAATGAATATCCCATAGCAGAAGAAATTGGGTCTCCCAGACATGGTGTAATCTGGTCATTTTTTATAAATGAGAGCATTCCCCAAAATGTGATCTTCGTGTACTGTCATAATGATAAGAAAGGAGCTGTCTTGAAACGCCCAGACTACTCTCTGGTGTTTTCATCACAAGCTGAAATGCTCATTAATTACCAGGCACATCCTCCTCTACAAGATAGGGCCAAGGTGATGGGGAGCCCTTGAGAAAATTCAGGACATCAAGACAAGTCCTGGTGATGTTTTTCTAGAAAGTATTGATATCTTTTATAATGAGCTGCTCTCCCCTTCTCTGTGACTTGATTATGTTATCAAATATGATGTTTAGCATGCTAAATGGAAGAAGAATCTTGGATTCTGGAGAAATGAAATATCAGTTTGGAATAAGGCAGCTTAAAAGCATTTGCCGCCGGGCGCGGTGGCTCACGCCTGTAATCCCAGCACTTTGGGAGGCCGAGGCGGGTGGATCACAAGGTCAAGAGATCGAGACCATCCTGGTCAACATGGTGAAACCCCGTCTCTACTAAAAGTACAAAACATTAGCTGGGCATGGTGGCGCATGCCTGTAATCCCAGCTACTCAGGAGGCTGAGGCAGAAGAATTGCCTGAACCCGGGAGCGGAGGTTGCGGTGAGCCGACATCTCGCCATTGCACTCCAGCCTGGGTAGCATGAGTAAAACTCCGTCCCAAAAAAAAAAAAAAAGCATTTGCCCAGCATTTAGACCACTCCCAGTCTCCCATTGTATATCCCATTGCTGAAGCTTTCTCTTTGAGGAATCCAGGGAAGGACCTGTTGCCCTGTCGCCAAGAAGGGAAGGAGGCTTCTCAAATGTGCCCGCACCTCCAACCCCCAAGCCAGTGGAAATCTCTTGCTGTCTTGGGCTGTCTCTGACTCTCTGTCTTCCACCTTCACTCCTTCTTTGCCAGGCTGCTGGTGAATAACACAGCTCTGCCAAATAATCTGATGCTGAAACGCTCCTTATTTCCCCCATCCCTGTTGCTGAGACTTGGGTTATGAGTATTTTCAGTCAGCACACATGGCAGATGACATCACATGTGTGGCAGGTGCCCAAGCAGAATTTCCAGCATGCTGTTGTAACATCACATTTCCCTATCAAGGCAGTGCAGAGGGTACTTAATTTTTATTTCTTTTTGTAAATATATACAAATATAACTTTTATGTGAATCGTAAATCATGAGCCTTTATTAAAGTACGTTTTCTCTTTTTTTATCTTGCTTGCTTCCTCCTCTCCCACTCAATTCATTCTCCACCCCACTTCCACCCTCAGAAACCTGTCATAACATTTAGATACTCATTTAGATAAGCCCCATGGTCCCATGATCATATATATATATATGCACAAGGGCACATGTATATACACAAACATACACACACACACAAACACAGTTATTTACATACATATATGTAAGGCTCTTGCCACTGTTTCATCAAATACAGGATCATTTATACCCCATTTTTTTTCTGATTCCTTTTTTCTTCTTTCTTGGTTTCTGCTGAATTGTTAAAATGTTGGCATTCCCTCCCCACAACACCCATCCCTTTCCGTTTTTCTGATCTTCTATTTATTTGGCTGCTATTGTACTTACTTTTATTCTTCTAGAGTTAAAAAGCAACTATAACAATGTTTGTAGTTGTTTCAAATATATCCTCCTCCCAACCACATCCAGGGTCACAGCTCATTTTAACTCCCCTCTGAACATCCCACCACTTCATCTTTGTTATTATTGCCTAAAATTTTAGTTTTCAGATACACACATACACATACACACAGAAGTTTTTAATGGTCAAATAATTAAATATTTTACTTAAATATTTTATTTACATGTTATGCTATTGTTTCTTTTTTTCATTTTTTAAATTGTATTTTAAGTTCTGGGGTACATGTCAGATCTTGCAGGATTGTTACATAGGTATACACATGCCATGGTGGTTTGCTGCCTCCATTCCATCCCCCTGTCACCTACATTAGGTATTTCTCCTAATGTTAAATCTCCCCACCCCCTGCTATAGCTCCCCTACTCTCCACCCCCGAATAGACCCCAGTGTGTGATGTTCCCCTCCTTGTGTCCATGTGTTCTCGTTGTTCAACACCCACTTATGAGTAAGAATATATAGTGTTTGGTTTTCTGTTCTTCTGTCAGTCTGCTGAGAATGATGGTTTCCAGATTCATCCGTGTCCCTGCAAAGGACATGAACTCATCGCTTTTTATGGCTGCATAGTATTCCGTGGTGTATATGTGCCACATTTTCTTTATCCAGTCTATCCTTGATGGGCATTTGGGCTGGTTTCGAGTCTTTGCTATTGTAAACAGTGCTGCAATCAACATTGATGTGCATATGTCCTTATAATAGAGTGATTTATAATCCTTTGGGTGTATACCCAGCAATGGGATTGCTGGGTCAAATGGAATTTCTGTTTCTAGATCCTTGAGGAATTGCCACACTGTCTTCCACAATGGTTGCACTAATTTACACTCCCACCAACAGTGTAAAAGCATTCCTATTTCTCCACATCCTTTCCAGCATCTGTTGTCTCCAGATTTTTTAATGATCGCCAGTCTAACTGATGTGAGATGGTATCTCAATGTGGTTTTGATTTGCATTTCTCTAATGACCAGTGAAGATGGGCATTTTTTCATGTTTGTTGGCTGCATAAATGTCTTCTTTTGAAAAGTGCCTGTTCATATCCTTTGCCCACTTTTGATGGGGTTGTTTTTTTCTTGTAAATTTGTTTGAGTTCTTTGTAGATTCTGGATATTAGCCCTTTGTCATATGGGTAGCCTACAAAAATGTTTTCCCATTCTCTTGGTTGCCAGTTCACTCTAATGATTGTTTCCTTTGCTGCGCAGAAGCTCTTAAGTTTAATTAGATCCCATTTGTCTATTTTGGCTTTTGTTGCCAATGCTTTTGGTGTTTTAGTCGTGAAGTCCTTGCCTATGCCTATGTCCTGAATGGTATTGCCTAGTTTTTACTAGAGTTTTTATGTTGTTAGTTCTTATGTTTAACTCTTTAATCCACCTGGAGTTAATTTTTGTATAAGCTGTAAGGAATGGGTCCAGTTTCAGCTTTCTGCACATAGTTAGCCAGTTTTCCCAATATCATTTATTAAACAGGGAATCCTTTCCCCATTGCTTGTTTTTGTCAGTTTTGTCAAAGATCAGTTGGTTGTAGGTGCGTGGGGTTACTTCCAAGGCCTCTGTTCTGTTCCACTGGTCTATATCTCTGTTTTGGTACCAGTACCATGCTGTTTTGATTACTGTAGCTTTATAGTATAGTTTGAAGTCAGGTAGTGTAATGCCTCTAGCTTTGCTCTTTTTGCTTAGGATTGTCTTGGCTATGTGGGCTTTTTTTTTTTTTTTTTTGGTTCCATATGAAGTTTAAGGTGGTTTTTTCCAGTTCTGTGAAGAAGGTCAATGGTAGCTTGATGGGGATAGCATTGAATCTATAAATTACTTTGGGTAGTATTGCCACATTCATGATACTGATTCTTCCTAACCATGAGCATGGAATGTTTTTCCATCTGTTTGTGTCCTCTCTTATTTCCTTGAGCAGTGGTTTGTAGTTCTCCTTGAAGAGGTCCTTTACATCCTTTGTTAGTTGTATTCCTAGGTATTTTGTTCTCTTTGTAGCAATTGCGAATGGGAGTTCGCTTACGATTTGGCTCTCTGTTTGTCTATTATTGGTGGTGTATAGGAATGCTTGTGATTTGTGCACATTAATTTGTATCATGAGACTTTGCTGAAGTTGCTTATCATCTTAAAGAGATTTTGGGCTGAGATGATGGGGTCTTCTAAATATATAATCATGTCATCTGCACATAGAGACAATTTGACTTCCTTTTTTCCTATTTCTTTTTCTTGCTTGATTTTTCTGGCTAGAGCTTCCAATACTATGTTGAATAGGAATGGAGAGAGAGGGCACCCTTGTCTAGTGCCAGTTTTCAAAGGGAATGCTTCCAGTTATTGCATGTTCAGTATGATATTAGCTGTGGGCTTTTCATAGGTAGCTTTTATTATTTTGAGATACATTCCATTGATATCTAGTTTATTGAGAGTTTTTAGCATAAAGGGCTGTTGAATTTTATCGAAGGCCTTCTCTACATCTTTTCTTTCATCCATTGAGAAAATCATGTGGTTTCTGTCTTTGGTTCTGTTTATGTGATGGATTACGTTTATAGATTTGTGTATGTTGAACCAGCCTTGCATCCCCAGGGTGAAGCCTATTTGATTGTGATGGATAAGCTTTTTGATATGCTGTTGCATTCAGTTTGCCAGTATTTTATTGAAGATTTTTGTGTCAATGTTCATTATGGATATTGGCCTGGAATTTTTTTTCTTTCTTTAGTTGTGTCTCTGCTAGGTTTTGGTGTCAGGATGATGCTGGTCTCATAAAATGAGTTAGGGTGTATTCCTTCTATTTGTATTGTTTGGAATAGTTTCAGAAGGAATGGTGACAGCTCCTCTTTATAAGTCTGGTAGAATTTGGCTGTGAATCCATCTGGACCTGGACTTTTTTTTGTTTTGTAGGCTATTAATTGCTGCCTCAAATTCAGCCCTTGTTATTAGTCTATTCAGGGATTCAACTTCTTCCTGGTTTAGTCTTGGGAGGTGTAAGTGTCCAGAAATTTATCCATTTCTTCTAGATTTACTGGTTTATGTGCATAGAGTTGTTTGTAGTAATCTCTCTGATGGTAGTTTGTATTTCTGTGGAATCGGTGGTGATATCCCCTTTGTCATTTTTATTGCATCTATTTGATTCTTCTCTTTTCTTTTTTATTAGTCTGGTTAGCAGTCTATCTATTTTGCTGATCTTTTCAAAAAACCAGCTCTTTGATTTATTGATTTTTTTTGAAGGTTTTCTTTTGTTTCCCTATCTCCTTCAGTTCTGCTCTGATCTTAGTTATTTTTTGTCTTCTGCTAGCCTTTGAATTTGTTTGATCTTACTCCTCTAGTTCTTTTAATTTTGATGTTAGAGTGTTGATTTTAGATTTTTCCTCACTTCTCATGCAGGCATTTAGTTCTATTAATTTCCCTCTATACACTGCTTTAAATGTGTCCCAGAGATTCTGGTATGTTATGTCTTCATTCTCATTGGCTTCGAAGAACATCTTTATTTCTGCCTTTATTTCATTATTTATCCAGTAGTTATTCAGGGGCAGGTTGTTCAGTTTCCATGTAGTTGTGCCGTTTTGCATGAGTTTCTTAATTCTGAGTTCTAATTTGATTGCATTATGGTCTGAGAGACTGTTTGTTATGATTTCTGTTCTTCTGCATTTGCTGAGGAGTGACTTACTTCCAATTACGTGGTCAATTTTAGAGCAAGTGCAATGTGGTGCTGAGAAGAATGTATATTCTGTGGATTTGGGGTAGAGAGTTCTGTAGATGTCTATTAGATCTGCTTGGTCCAGACCTGAGTTCAAGTCCTGGATATCCTTGTTAATTTTCTGTCTTGTTGGTCTGTGTAATATTGACAATGGAGTGTTAAAGTCTCCCACTATTATTGTGTGGAGTCTAAGCCTCTTTGCAGGTCATTAAGAACTTGCTTTATGTATCTGGATGCTCCTGTATTGCGTGTATATATATTTAGGATAGTTAGCTCTTCCTGTTGCACTGATCCCTTTACCATTATCTAATGTCCTTCATGTCTCTTTTGATCTTTGTTGGTTTAAAGTCCGTTTTATCAGAGACTAGGATTGCAACCCCTGCTTTTTTTTTTGTTCTCCATTTGCTTGGTAAATCTTCCTCTATCCCTTTATTTTGAGTCTATGTGTGTCTTTGCATGTGAGATGGGTCTCCTGAATACAGCACACCAATGGGTCTTGACTTTTTATCCAATTTGCCAGTCTGTGTCTTTTGATTGGGGCATTTAGCCTATTTACATTTAAGGTTAATATTGTTATGTGTGAATTTGATCCTGCCATTTTGATACCAGCTGGTTGTTTTGCTCATTAGTTGATGATCTTTACATTTGGTATGTTTTTGGAGTGACTGCTACTGGTTGTTCCTTTCCATGTTTAGTGCTTCCTTCAGGAGTTCTTTTTAAGGCAGGCCTGGTGGTGACAAAACTCTCGGCAATTGCTTGTCCATAAAGGATTTTATTTCTCCCTCACTTATGAAGTTTAGTTTGGCTGGATATGAAATTCTAGGTTGAAAGTTCTTTTCTTTAAGGATGTTGAATATTGGCCCCCATTCTCTTCTGGCTTGTATGGTTTCTGCTGAGAGATCAGCTAGGATTCTGATGGGCTTCCCTTTGTGGGTAACCTAACCTTTCTCTCTGGCTGCCCTTAGCATTTTTCCTTCATTTCAATGCTGATGAATCTGATGATTATGTGCCTGGGGTTGCTGTTCTTGAGGAATATCTTTGTGGCATTCTCTGTGTTTCCTGGATTTGAATGTTGGTCTGCCTTCCTAGGTTGGGGAGGTTCTCCTGGATAATATCCTGAAGAATATTTTCCAGCTTGGATTCATTCTTCCTGCCACATTCAGGTACACCAATCAAACATAGATTAGGTCTTTTCACATAATCCCATATTTCTTGGAGGCTTTGTTCATTTCTTTTCACTCTTTTTTCTCTAATCTTGCCTTCTCATTTTATTTCATTGAGTTGATCTTCAGTCTCTGATATCCTTTCTTCTGTGTGATCGATCCAGCTGTTGAAACTTGTGTATGCTTCACAAAGTTCTCATGCTGTATTTTTTCAGCTCCATCAAGTCATTTACGTTCTTCTCTAAGCTGGTTATTCTAGTTAGCATTTGGTCAAACCTTTTTTTAAGGTACTTAGTTTCTTTGCATTGGGTTAGAACATGTTCCTTTAGCTCAGAGAAGTTTGTTATTACCCACCTTCTGAAGCCTGCTTTTGTCAATTCATCAAACTCATTTTCCATCCAGTTTTGTTCCCTTGCTGGTAAGGAGTTGTGATGCCTTGGAGGAGGAGAGATGTTCTGGTTTTTGGTGTTTTCATCCTTTTTGTGCTGATTTCTTCCCATCTTCATGGATTTATCCATCTTTGCTCTTTGAAGTTTATGACTTTCAGATGGGGTCTCTGAGTGAACATCCTTTTTGTTGATGTTGAGGCTGTTTCTTGCTGCTTTTTAGTTTTCCTTCTAACAGTCAGGCCTCTCTGCTGCAGGACTGCTGGAGGTCCACTCCAGACCCTGGTTGCCTGCGAATCACCTGCAGGGGCTGCAGATCAGCAAGGATTGCTGCCTGTTCCTTCCTCTGGTAGTTTTGTCCCAGAAGGGTACCCGCCAGATGTCAGCCAGAGCTCTCCTGTATGAGGTGACTCTTCCTATATACAGGGGTCAGGGAACCCCTTGAGGAGGCAGTCTATCCCTTTTCAGAGCTCAAGTACTATGCTGGGAGCTTCATTGCTCCCTTCAGAGCTGCTGGGCAGGAACGCTTAAGTCTGCTGCAGTGAAACTCACAACTGCCCCTTTTCCCTGGTGCTCTGTCCTGGGAAGGTGTGGCTTTATTTATAAGTCCCTGACAGGCTGCTGCCTTTTTTCAGAGATGCCCTGCCCAGCAAGGTGGGAGTCTAGTCACAGACCGCCTGCAGAGGCATTGCTGAGCTGCCACGGGCTCCCCCACCTGCTGTGTAAACTTCTTTGTGCTTTTGTTTACACAGGTAAGGTTATAGCTGCCTCGGTACTGCCGTGCTTGCTGTGAAAATCCCAAGCCAGTGGGATTCAGTTTGCTGGTTTCCATGGGGGTAGGACTGATAGAGCCAGATCACCTGGCTCCCCGTCGTTAGCCCCCTTTCTCTCAGGGGTGTGGGTGACTCTGTCTTGCAGGCACTCCAGGTGCCAGTCAAAACAGCTGCTCAGATTTGTGCTGGGAACTCACAGCGCTGGCTGAATCAGCTGCCCAGATTTGCCCAGGAAACCCACAGCACCTGTTGGCAGGCAGGAATCTCCTGGTCTGTGGGCTGCAAAGACCGCGGGAGAAGCACAACATCTGAACTGGAGCTCTGGAGTTGCCAGAATGTCCCTGATGGCCTCCGTTGGGTAGCAGGGGGGCCTTCCAGCCTGTTGCACTTACAGGGTGAGGCAGCACACCACCCTGCCTCAGTTTGCCCTCCTAGGGCTACACTCACTGTCCAACCAGTGATTAACCTGGTGCCTCGGTTGGAAATGCAGAGATCACTTGCCTTCTGCATTGCCCTTGCTGGGTACTGTGCTCGGAGCTGTTCCTATTCAGCCATCTTGGTGGAAGTCTGCTATTATTTCTTTTATCCCACATCTTTGTATTTATTTTTCTTCTTGCTGATCATGACAACTTTGACACTTATATAGTTTTTATTATACATCTGGAACTCCTTAAGCACTTTATACCTGTGACCTAATTCAATTCTCACAGCACAAATGCTATTATCCCCATTTTTCAGATGTCAAAACTGAGGCACACTGACATTCAGTCACTTGCAGAAGGTTACACAGCAAGTGGCCTAATTGGATGCAAACCCATGGGGGCTGGCTCCAGAGTCCACGCACTCACTTTCCCAGCTTGGCTGCCTCTCAGTTGAGTTCTTTTAGGGAGAGAGGGCCTGTGGGTGGTAAATGCTCTTTGTCCTCTTATGACTGATAATTTCTTTATTGTGCCCTGACCCATGAATGATAGTTTGGGTATGAATAAAATTCACATTGACAGTTGTTTCCCTCCACCGTCTCCCAGCACCTGTGGTTGTCACTGAGGAGTGGGCGGTCATCTAAGTTGCTCCTTTGCAGGTCCCCTGGAAGCTGTTAATAGTGCTTCTGTTTCCCTGAAGTTCTGTAATTTTACTATGATATGTCTGGGATTGGATTTATTTTTATTTATCTGCTCGACACTCAGACTGCACTTTCAACCCAAGGGCTTATATTTTTCTCAAATGCTGGAAAATCTCAACTGCTATATCTTCAAATACTGCTTCTTTACCATTTGCCTCCATTCTCCTCTTCTAGAACTCTAGGCAAACGGAGAAGCCTCTCAGTCTCTTCTCTGTGACTTTTAACTGCTTTCCGCATTTTTATCTCTTGCTTTCTGTTCTATGTTTGAGTTTTTCCAGCTGTCTTCCAATTCGCTAATTCACTTTTGAAATTTACCTTGTCTAGGGTTTATTCCCTTATTGTCTGTACTTTTTATTAGTTTCAGTGACTAATTTTCATTTCAAAATTTCTATTCCATCCACCTATTCTTACATCATTTATACCAATTGTCACATGATGTCTTATTCTTTTTAAAATCTCTCCCTTCATTATCTCATTAAGTCTCCTCAGCAAGGTCTTTGCCTTGGGCAGATAGACTAGCACAATTATTATGGAGGGCTGCACTCAAATTAGTTATGCAAATTCTGCTGAGACCCATCAGAGAAATTTTCTCACAGACTTATCAGACTACATGTTTAGGGATGGTCATCGCAGCACTGGTCACATTAGTGGGAGTGAGGTGGAATCCAGTTATTCAACTGTCAGAAAGTAGAAGTAGAAGTTGGGGTACATTCTGTGGAATGGATGTGGCAGTCAGAAACTGAGAATTAGATGCGTATACAACAAAACAGTTAGATGTCAAAAACAGTACTAATAAATAAGTAAGAAACAGAATGGGATCTATAGCACAATATTACTTTCCCAGCTTAAAACTACACAGAAAACTTTAATACAAATTGTAAGAACACCTACAGTAAAAGCATATACATCAAATTAATTAGAAAGGTTGCCTGTTGAAAGAAGAGGAGAATGAGAATGGGACATGAGGCATTAGGGCTAAAATACATGTATACATACACACACACACATGCATGCACGTATGTATACATACATGCATATGTATACATACTCCTATACCATACATAGAAACATACAGGAGAGGCATTGCCCAGGCTGATGAGGATGGTGTACCCTAAACTGAAGAGTAAAATTAATTCAATGCTCTGTGCTTCTGCATCACAAATGTCTTCATCTGCCTGCCCAGAAAATTACTTTCATCTGTAACTAATTCATATTCCAACTATTGACTATCTTTTTTTAGCATTAGATTTACTCATATATTTTGGCATTTTTTGGTGGGCGGGCCCATTTTTAATGAAACACATTTTATTTATTTCTCTTACTCTCTTTCTCTTTGTGCTCATCCCTCTCTGGCTGACAGACCCTCCAGGCCCCCAGTCCAGAACCAGCTCCGGCAAAGATAATTTGGAGTGACTGCTCCATAACAGTACTGGAGACAAGCAGACCCTGTATAGAGCCAGTGAGCAGCTGGGCTGGCAACTGGAGAGAGGCTGAGTTTGTATGTTTCTTCCTCCTTGGGCTTCTATTGAATTGGAAGCCATAGCCCCAAGCAACAGCTGGTGCTGGTTTTTCAGCCCCCTTTCACTCACAGGTTGAGTGGTAGGGAGTCTCACTCCAGCCTGCAGCTTCAGTGTGCCTGACTCTCACCCCGTTTTGCATGGCACCCTTTTTAGTCACCTTCCTACTTCTGGAACCAGTGCTTTGCAAGCTCAAGACCTCAGCTCCACTCACTATTTTTGCATTTCCGTCCTACTTCTGGTCTTCAGAAATATGTCTCATAATCTAATCCAGGAATGCCTTCTTGATAGTCTCTTTTTCGTTTTGTCCACCGCTGCTATGGTGAGACGAGGTGGTTCCTGCCTCACTAGATTTTCAAAGTATACCAACAAGTTTGGATAAAGCCTGATGAAATATAGACTAGCAAAGGGGACATGAGTATGTCTGATTTTAAGGTTTCAAAGAATTTACATACTTCTGTTGGTTGGAAATCCATGGAAGGAGTACACAATTTATTCTAGGCTCATTATTTTTATAAATAGCTTTACACACAGCCTTTAGGGATCTAACCTTTTGGTTATCATGATCTTCTGTGTTAGTACAAAAAAAATTTGACTTCTCACATCACAGCTGAAATTGACACTCTGAGTTCAGAGAATCTTAACTAGACCTTCCATTTCAAAGAGGCCCCTCAGGCAGGAAACATATTCTACATATTCTCCCCACACCCCGGTTCTAAAACTGATGTTTATTTTAACCTGATTTTGCCCAGACACTCTAGTAGTATGGTGAAACAGACAAATGAGTTTACGTGGGTCTAGTGCTCTTAGTAATTACCCAGGACCCCAGACTCCAGTGTGAATACAACTCAGTCTTCCCCAGCCCTAGTCCTCCACTCAGCCTTCCCTTGCCACCCCTGTCCCAAACTGGTAGATACTTGGCCTTCGTTATCGTCCCAGCATTTCTCTCAGACTAGGGTGCCCTTCCCAAGCCCACTTTAAAACCCTGCTCTTTTGTGAGCCTACTCGATTCGCCTGTAGTAATTATGCCTTTTCCAATGTCTCCTTTCCCTCCTCTAAATGTATCTCTACCATTGATTTGACATTTAGCCACTTGGCCTGTCATCTTAACCATGTAGTATCTTTCCAATATGTCTGAAAGTGCCTGAATACCTGAAACCAGCGTGGTATATCATACATACTGGTGTGTTATCCCTTGCTTCTCTGAAAGATCTTGAGATATAGTAAAGCAGATGTTATTGCCATTATAATATTATTTCCATTTTTCAAATGATAGCAGTGAGCCTTAGAGATGTTAATTAGCCCATCCAACTAAGAAGCAGCAAAACTGGGATTTGAACTCAACTCTGTCTACCTCCACATTCGTAATTATTTTCTTTTACTTTTTCTTTCTTTCTTTTTTTTTTTTTCCAGAGACAGTCTCACTCCATTGCCCAGGCTGGAGTTCAGTGGCACTATCTCGGTTCACTGCAACCTCTGCCTCTGGGTTCAAGTGATTCTCCTGCCTCAGCCTCCTGAGTACCTCAGATTACAGGTGCCTTCCACCATGCTTGACTAATTTTTGTATTTTTAGTAGAGACGGAGTTTCACCATGTTGGCCAGATTGGTCTCAAACTCCTGACCTCGGGTGATCCACCCACCTCGGCCTCCCAAAGTGCTGGGATTACAGGCATGAGCCACCACACCCGGACCAGATTTGTAATTATTTTCTAGAATAACTGAAATGGCAAAGAGGTTTGCTATATCTCAAGTCCAACTCCAAGTGATGGGCTGTAGCTGCGCAGAGTACTGTATGGAAGAGCCAAACTCAGGCTCAGCAGAAAAGCAAACCATCGCTGATAAAGGAGCCAGGCCAGCCATTGGTCCAGCATTTAAAAGAAAGAGCACACAGGCCACCTATTTGCCAATCCCTGTACCGCACTGACTTTTCTAGGCTGGGATAGAGCTGATTATGAGTGTGTGTATTCCACAGCACTTAGAACATAGGGCTTAACCTATAGTAGACGAGAGATAAGTATTTGTTGCTTGATAGCAACATAAACATTTTTAATGAGGCACGGCATCACAGAAATTGCAGGAGCAGCAGACAGCCACTCAGGGAGTCATAAGTGAATAGCTCTTCTCTGGGCCAGCCAAGCAGCATTCACGAACAATCTCAAACTAGCATGCATGCAAAATAAAGTGTGAAGCTTATGGAAAATTGTTTTATTCAAAAGACTGTATATTGATGTAAAAAAAAATCAGTTTCACTTCTGTATGATGTTAATACTTTCCCTAGAACTACTCAGTAACAGAGAAAACCCATACACCACACAGAGCACTGCCTCCACGTACCCTGCTCCCGGTCATATTGAAGGTCACTCCTCTCCTCTGGAGCTTTCCCATGGACTGTTTTAAGCTCTGCTCCCCACTGCCACCTCCATTCCATCAATTAATGAATCAAAAGGGAGAGAAGGTGTTTCTAGCATGTACTGTGGTCAATTACTAGAGGAAAAAGTACCAATTATGGACACTCCTGCAGGCAGAGCATTCCTTCCCTCCCCTGCCCTTTGGTTTTCACCCCCAGTCTGGGCTCGCTACTTCCCTCCCAGACTGTCTCCGGCCTCAGGCTGGGAGTTCTCTGTTTCCATTTCATCTCTTTTCCATACCTCTGGATGGGGATGTGTCCAGGAACCTAGGCCAAAACCAGCAAATTTATCACCCTGGTAATGACAGCAAGCTGCATGCTGAGTGAATTCTGCAATCCCCCTCAACTCCTTCTTTTGCCAAAACCCATGGAGCTGCAAGATCCAGCAGGTTACAGAGACCGTTATCTGCACATGAAGAATAGCTCTGTTAGAAAATGCAATTAGGTATATCAGCCATAAGGCTATTTTTGGAAGCTTGTCTGGGGAAATCAAAAGAGGTTGCCATGTGGTGGGAGATGTTAGTCAATTCACCAAAACTGAGTATCACTAACCACATTGTAAAACAATCTTTATCCATATGTAACATTATAAAGACCCACTTTTTGTCCTCTGGGGGTGCCTCATTGTTCTGAGACTATTTATGTTTGTGGTGGCAAAATCCCCTCTTCATTTACCTGAGCAGCTCCTCCTAAACCAGGGGCGGTAAAGAATCCTTAACCCTGTCATTCCAAAAACAAGCTTCCCTAGGGCTTCCTAGGGCTTGGGAAACAAAGGGTTGAACACGCCTACTGTGGTCAAGGCATGGGGTTGGGAAGCAGAGACTTCAGGAAGCATGTGTCAGGAGGCGCGTGGTCCATGAGGCCCATCGTCAGGAAGGCTTATTATTGAGGAGGCTTATTATCAGGGAGGTAGTTTTCCATGGGGCAGCGTGACCAACTGTATGCTGTAAAGGAGCGAGCCACTGTCCAGGCTCATTAGAAAGGCAGCACCCAGGCATATGAGAGGCTCGTGGTGTAAGGCTGTGCCAGATACCCAGGAAATAGGCAGGGTACCAAAGCACCGCTGATGCTCCATACTGCAGGATTAAAAAGGCTTTGACGACCCACTCTAAATCAAGAAATGTTTCCAAGTGGTGTGTTGGAGCAATAACTCCTTTAATTTGGGGCATGCATGTGCTGTTCTGTCTTAAAATTCAATTCATTTGTCAGAGCAATATCTCCTTTAATTTGGGGCATGCATGTGCTGTTCTGTCTTAAAATTCAATTCAGCAGTGTTTGATGCAGCCTAGAGTCTCAGTCCAGTAGCAGCCTATGTCCCCCACTTCTTTACTCTGCTGATATGGACAGTAAGGGTCAAGTCGCACCGAGTGGGGAAAAGATCCATTTGGGGCTGTGGCTGGCTCAGGTGTCAAGTCATTTTCCCCTCTTGGATCCAGGTTCACCAATACTCATCATTGGGCCAAGTTTCCACTTCTCCAAGTCCCCCTCAGCACATTTCTGAAGTCCCCACTCTTCCCTCACATGGAATAAGGGTGCAATTATTGCTTAGGCCCAATGCCTGCCATGCTTTCTATGCATAATCTACTCCAGTGGGGTCACATGGAAGCCAAGGCACAGACATACAGGTGCCCTAGACCCTCACCCAAGACAATGATGTGCCTGGAGACAGTGGCCTCCAAGATACCACTTAAGGACTGGTGATGTTTGACCTACAGAGAAAGCAAGTCGAAGTAGAGAAATCAATCATTGCATCCTCAGATGTGTGAAGGGCTCTCACTGACAATGACAGAGGATCTTTTTCTGTGCTGATCTGAGAACAGGCCAGGCAAATAGCTGAAGTATAGGGAAGTAGGTGCAAGTCCACAAAATTAATTCCTTATATATAACTTAATGGAATACTTTGAATACATACAAGTCAGAAGAGAAATGCCCATTTCCTTCTGTAGAAGGGATTCCTAAATTGGGTGCAAAGTTGAACTGAATGGCCTCTGCCATCCCTCCCAGCCATAACATGCTAGGAGTGCCCTAGAACTCTCCATAAGTAAAAAAAATCTCTTGTGACTGCTTCCTCGTCTACCCATCTTTTGAATCCTCAATTCAGCTATACCCTTGGAGGTATAAAATGTACTTATGTGAGAAAAGAAATATCTTAGACAAGAAAGCAATGAATTTTCCAAGCTTTCTTGGAATCCCCCAGTGTCCTGATCACATCCCCCCAACCAAATGGGACATGCAATGCAGACAACACTGACATTTTAACAAGTGTACTGAGCCCTTGGACTTAAACAAACTCCGGGTTGCTGTTTCACCCATCCTTCAAGCACGAAATCAAGGAATTTTAGAGATGGAGGAAGCCTGAAGGTCATTGCCTCCCAGATCCTATCCAGGGCAGGAATTCTCACTCTAACAGCCCAACAGATGGTCACCCAGCGTTTGCTTGAACACTTTCAGGAAGGGGCTCACTGCTTTGCCAGAAGATTTAATCCATTTTGAGACAACTTAATCCATTTTGAGACAGTCCTCCTTGAGAGCTGTTTCTTCCTTGTATTGAGCCCCAAGTCTGCATTCATTTGACTTAACTTCTGCCCTCAAGAGTAAGATAAAAACAAAACTGTTTATAATTCATATGCCAATCCAGATATTCAAAGACAGCCATTATCTCCATTCCTCTTCTCCAAGTCTTGTCTTCTCCATCTAAATGTCTCAAGTCACCTTAACTATTTCTCATATGGAATGGTTTCAGACCCCTCACCATTCCAGTCACCACCTTCCACATATTTTCTATTTTATGCAGAGTAACTCCCTGAGCAAATGCCAGCTGAAGCCTCCTCACTTGCAGAGCACAGTTGAACAATCACCTCCCTATAGGAAATTATCACTGTTCTCTGCACACCATAGCTTTATTAATGTAAACTAGAATTACATGAGTTTCATATCAAATGATCAACTATTAGGGTTATTGTCAGCTAAAACCACCATCTTTTTTTATCTGACGCACTTTTGTATAGCTTAAAGAAATCAGTGGATTTCAAAGTAGGCCCAAAAATTATTAAAAGACCAAATTCTGCCTTTCCCTTTATTAATAATAGAAAGAACCATTTAAAAGAACAGGGCCTCAGCAAAAGTTACGGTTGACAGACTAAGATAATCAAACCCTAAGATGATTGAACTCAAGGGTGAAATGTGTATTTGCACTCATGTGCCAACACCTAGGCCTTTGTAACCTCTCCTTCCGACACTATCTATGGCATGGAAGGGCATTTCTTGGAAGCTATGCCTGTTTTTGTCTCCCTTGCTCTACCTTTTTCTTTCTGTAGCTTGCCACATGCTTCTGAGACAGTCTTCCTCCAGCCCATTGGAAACCCACTGGCAGTTTTCTTTTGTGTCTTTGGCAGGTCACCTGAAGGAAGAAATTGCCCAGCGGCATATACAGCAGGTAGCTCTAGGTAGGTACAAAGGAGGGGAAGAAGATGAAGGTAATATAAACTGACCTGATTTGGGGACTCCAAACCCAGCTAAAAGCCCATTTAAAACACTATCTGAGGTTAAAGACAGCAAGGGTTGCCATCCACACACACCTTTCCTTGGATGTTCCCCCTCTATGGGACGTGTTTCCCCAGCCTGTGTTCTTGTACCTGGCCATCAGCACCTGGTACCCTACCCTTCCATCTGTTGCCTCATCCCCCTCACCTTTCCCACCCTGTATCTCCAACCTAAATTTATCCCCTGTGTCCCAGCTCCTCAGGGTCCTATCTGAACTTTTCAGAGCCACTACTAACTAATCCTAACAGAAATAGTTAATGATTAATGATGAAAAGAGTATTTGTTTACAGACTCATGTCTGTTGCACAACCTCATATGCAGGCTCCTTTAATCCACAGTGTCAAAGAGGTAAGTGCATTTACCAGACGGGGGATATTCAGTGCCTTCCCAAGGTCATGTAGCCAGTAAGTGTTGAAACAAGGATTTGAACCCAGTTCTGTCTGAGTCCAAGCTTGGTGCTCTTAGCTCTCATACTGTTTACTGCCCACTGCAATGATCAGCCCACTTCGATGCATGAAGAATCCAAACACTAAACCAGGACAGTCATATTCTAAGTGGCCCTTGGCACCTTTTAAGCAGTGGACATCTGCAGAAAACACCCTTTTTTGATATGTGACCCAATGAAGTCACCTGGGAGAAGAGTGTACCTCACAGAGGACTGGTAACCACCAGTTCCTGGGCAGAACTACCTTGTTGCCTCTCCAGCTAGCTGGGACCAACAATTTGTGGAAAGCTTGGATTAACTAAGAAATTCAGAGGCCAGGCACAGTGGCTCACGCATGTAATCCCATCACTTTGGGAGGCCGAGGCAGGCGGATCACGAGGTCAAGAGATGGACACCATCCTGGCCAATATAGTAAAACCCCATCCCGACAAAAATTAGCTGGGCATGGTGGTGCGTGCCTGTAGTCCCAGCTACATGGGAGACTGAGCCAGAAGAATCGCTTGAACCTGGGAGGCAGAGGTTGTAGTGAGCCAAGATCATGCCATTTCACTCCAACCTGGAGACAGAGTGAGACTCCATCTCAAAAAAAA
>NW_016107861.1:144949-153918 GCF_001604975.1 Cebus imitator
AGAAAGAAAGAAAGAAAGAAAGAAAGAAAGAAAGAAAGAAAGAAAGAAAGAAAGAGGAAAGAAAGGAAAGAAAGAAAGAAAGAAATTCACATATTCCAGACCAAAAAGAAATATTCCCCTTGAGACTTGAGATGACGTGAGCCCTCAATGACCTGTAATCGGAGAAATCCAGCACACAGGCCAATGGTGGGGAAATGGGGGAGAGCCCCTAAAGTCATGGCAATGGCTCATTTGACCTTGTAACTTGTATTATTTTGAAAGTTGGTTGTTTAGTTTCAGTAGTAATAATGATGATATAGAATAACTACTGGTTACATGAGAAACATAGGACAAGGGCACCTAAGCCATAGCGACTAGAGCTCTGAGCTTCCCACTGTTGGCCCTGGGACTCAGGGGTCAGGTACACTACCCTCCCAGTTCCAGAGACGTGAGCACAAACTTAGAATTGAGATTCTGCAAAGTGTCTTCAACAAAGAACCAGGGTGACCCAGGGTCCTAACTCCTTGGGCCAGGCTTGGGAAGGCAAAATGACCTCTGCTGGAAAACTGTACCAAGGTGACTTTATGGGCCTCTGTATCCTGCTTCATGCTCACCTTCGGCAGGTTCCTGAATGTGAAGTCATCCCCAAGAGCTGCCACTTGGCCCTGAAACATCTGTCCTCTTCTTCAGCCTTCATGTTTCTGGTTCCATAGAAACAACAATCTGGGAAGTCCTAGCCAGAGCAATGAGGCCAGAGAAAGAAATAAAAGGCATCCAAACAGGAAAAGAAAAGTTAAATTATCTCTCTTTGCTGCTATGACTGTATACCTAGAAAACCCTAAGCCAAAAGACTCCAAGACCTGGTAAACTACTTCAGCAAAGTCTCAGGATACAAAATGAATGTACAAAAATCAGTAGCATTTCCATAAACCAAAAACTTTCATGCTGAAAATCAAGAATGCAATCCCATTTACAATAGCCACAAAAAATAAAAATATCTGGGAATGCACCTAATGACAAAGATGAAAGATCTCTATGAGGAGACCTACAAAACACTGCTGAAAGAAATCATAGGTAACACAAACAAATGGAAAAGTATTCCATGCTCATGAATTGGAAGAATCAATATTGTTAAAATGTCCAAAACAATCTATAGATTCAATGCTATTTCTATCAAATTACCAATGTCATTTTTCACAGAATTAGAAAAAAATAACTGTTCTAAAATTCATATGGAACCATAAAAAAGCCTAAATAACCAAGGCCATCCTAAGCAAATAGAACAAAGGTGGAGGTATCACATTACCCAATTTCAAACTAAACTACAAGTCTCCACTAAACAAAACACTATGATATTAGTATACAACCAGACATACAGACCAATGAAACAGGACAAAGACTCCTGAAATAAAGCTACACCCCTACAACCAACTGATCTCCAACAAAGTCAACAAAATAAACAATGAGAAAAGAACATCCTATTCAATAAATGGCTAACCTGTCGAAGAAGAATGAAACTAGACCCCTACCTCCAACCATATACAAAAATTAATGCAAGATGGATTAAAGACTTAAATGTAAGACTTAAATCTGTTAAAATTCTAGAAAAAAACCTAGGAAATACTTTCTAGACGTTGGTCTAGGCAACGAATCCATGATAAGGACCACAAAAGCAAATGCAACAAAATCAAACATAGGACAAATGGTACCTAATTAAACTAAAGAGCTTCGGCACAGCAAAAGAAACTCTCAACAGAGTAAATAGACAACTTACAGGATGGGAGAAAATATTTTCAAACTATGCATCCAATGAAGGATTAATATCGAGAATCTATCAGGAACTTAAATGAATCAATAAGAAAAAAAAAAAAAACCCTATTAAAAANATTAAAAACTGGGCAAAGACAGGAACAGACACTTCTCAAAAGGATATACAAGTGGCCAAAAAACATATGAAACAATGTTTAACATCACTAATCATCAGAAAGATGCAAAGCGAAATCGCAGTGAGATACCATCTCACACCAATCAGAATGGCTATTGCTGAAAAGCCAAAAAATAACAGATGTTGGCCAGGTTGCAGAGAAAAGGGAACATTTGTAAACTGATGGTGGGAATGCAAATTAGCTCACTCCCTCTGGAAAGCAGTTTGGTGATTTCTCAAAGAACTAAAAATAGAACTACAATTCAACCCAGCAATCCCATTACTGGGTATATACCAAAGGAAAAATAAATCATTCTACCAAAAAGCACATGCACTCAAACATATGTTCATTGCAGCACTATTTACAATAGCAAAGACATGGAATCAATCTAGGTGCCCATCAATGGTGAGCTAGATGAAGAAAATGTGGTACACACCATGGAATACTACATAGCCAAAAAAAGAACAAAATCACATCCTTTGCAGCAACATGAATACAGCTGTAGGCTATTATCCTAAGTGAATTAACTCAGGAACAGAAAACCAAATACCTCATGTTCTCACTTATAAGTGGAAGCTAAATCTTGAGTTCACACAGGCAGAAAGATGGAGACAACAAACGCCAGAGACTCCAAAGGAGGGGGGGAGGGAAGGGAGCAAGGGCTGAAAAACTTCTGTTGGTTTCTGTGTTCACTACCTTGGTGATGAGATCAATACAAGCCCAAACCTCAGCATCATGCAGTATACCTGCACATGTACTCCCAAATCTAAAATCTGAAAATGGAAATTTAAAAATAAAGAAACAATGATGTGAAAAATACCACTCAACTCTAGGGGCAATTTTCATCTTGGGCATGGGAAGCCATTTCCATGGCTTTGTGGGCAAGAGATCTTCCATCCTTTCTGCTGTCCAGCCCCCACCCCCTCTGAGGGATGGTCCTTCTAGCTGGGGCAGACACTCCCTAGGCCTGTGGAAAACTGCTGCATTGTTTTCAATCACAGGCTTGTGCCTTAATTCCTCTGCTCATCTCTCTGGGAGTCTTCTGAATTACAGCAGGTGTCAGGTTCAGCAGCACCCAGCTTTGCCTGAAGTAATCAGCAAACTTCAAATGGAAAGCACTTTGGCTGGAAGTCTAATTAAGAGTATTTGAAATACCTATTTATTTTAAAAGCATACTATCCCAATTAGAGAAGAAGTGTTAACATCTCCCAGCTGCCATTCTGAGATGAAATGCCATGTTGCCGTCCAAACTCCTTTGGAGGTTGTCTGATGGAGATTTGGAACTGCCAGTCCTCATGTGTCCCAGGTGACCACATTTCAGATGGGAATCCTCCTCGTTGAGAGAAACCTCTCAAGGCAGCAGATTGTTTATAGAACCTTAACCCTTGCCCTTTGTCCTAGCAGTTGGGCTGAAGGCTAAGACAGAGGGCTCTGGTAGGAATAAAGGCAGCCTACTGGGTATATTTGGATTCCCTGATGTTTTGTAATTCAGGCCTCAGATGTAGGAGTAAAGACGTGACTCAGTGGTACGCCCCCTTTCATTTCTGTCTTTTTTGTGTGTCTTGTACAACCTTTATCCTTTTCATTCTGTTCCCTTTGTCTGCTTCTCTTCACTTTTTCTTACTCTCCATTCTCAGTATTTCCTCTGTTATTGTTTCTTTCTTTTGTCTACATGTTCCTACATTTTCATGAAAGTGTGGGTGTGATTGGTTTGGGTTTGTTGTGGGGAAGGATGATGAGCAAGTTGGATCAGGAGAGTTTTTCTTATATGTTTTGCATAAGAATATGTCTCTGGATGTATAAGTATATGTGTGCCCAGGGAAATTTCTATAAAGGCAATCCCATATCCCAAAGGAACAAAGATTCAGTGGTGAAGTAAGAAGTACCATTTGGAAGAAATGATAAGCCATTCCCAGTGGTGTGCTGAGCTGGCCCAGTCCATAGCATAAAAGCATAAATTGTTAATATTCCAGGAATTTGGGGAGCCATTTTTAAACAAAGATGTTATTAAACTTAAATTATGCAAGTTTAAAATTAAGTAAGTTATATTAAGAAACAAAGGTAACAAATACTCAAAATTCACTTCCTAGTTAATTTATTACATTTTGTTATTATCTGTACTTTTGAAGTTATTTGTATCCACTGTATCTGTGTAGTGGGAATAATGTATGATGTTCTGCTGCTGTGTGCCTCTTCCCAAATCCACATTTATCAACATCACACTGGTGGCTTAAAATCAGCCATGGTGGAAGTATTTACACCAAGGAAATTGGCAAGTATTATAAATGGGCCTTTTTTTTTTCAGATCCGGAGAGTGACTATTAAACATTTACTACTACACCACTGGCATACGGATGGCCCTTTCATGGCAAGAGTTGTGTGTGTGTGTGTGTGTGTGTCTGTGTGTATGTGTGTATGTGTGCACGTGCACGTGTGTGTGCATGTGCTTTTATAAGAATTTCTACTCTTTCCTGGCTGCAAATCCAGACTATGGTTCTTTCTTCATTTACAACTCGCCCAAGATGCATAAGGAAACATAAACATCTACCGAACCAAGCCCTGGTCTTTTTAAAACTTAGTGGACAGGGGAACTAATGGAGACAAAAAGGAGGCTGAAGAAGCATTGTGCCCTGTGAGCCCCCTAGATGTGACAGTCAGAGCTGGGGGACAGGGGTGTCTTTTAAGAGAAACATCAATAACCAGTTCTAAGAACATCATCAGGACTTACAGGAGGGCTGACTCCCACACACTGTTTCAGGAAACAATAAAACAATGTTATTTTTAAATTAGGCATCGTTTGGAAATGATGCTAACTTAACTAGATTCAGCAAGCTGAGCTGAGAGTGCTTTGCTGAATTCAGTTGCGTGTGTTTTTACCACTTTATTGTACTATCAACCCTAAGTGATTTAGTATTATTGATAATGCAGTTAAGACTAATCAGCAAATGTTTCCTGAGTACTTTACCATGTGCCAGGCATGTTACTAAGTTCTCTACATGTATTTTCTTTAATGCTCACATCCCAATGAGGTAGATATTACTGTTTTCCTCACTTTACAGTTAAGGTCCAAAGGGGTTAAGGAAACCTGCCTAGCAGTGGATGCAAGGCCAGCAGCATGGCTGCAGAGTAGTGTTCCAGCCATCACGCTGCACTGCCCTTAGCTCTTTTCCAGGCATCATGGAATCCACAGAGGGCTGTATCCAGTGCCTGCCCTCAAGGAGTTTCCAGTCTAACCAGGATGAGTTGACATATGCATAAAAAGACAACTCCTTTTTTTAAGTTTCAGAGTCAGCTACTTATATTCTTCCATTCACTGCCCTCTTCCCACTGTAGCCACAAAACCAATTCAACCTTGCCCCCCTCCATGAAACCTTCCCTGACCCCTTCTCCCCAAATCTGCTTTTGCCTCTGCCTCATGGTCTCCATTAAAGCACCAACCCTATTTCATAATTATTTATTTCCATGTACATTCTTCTCCATGCTAAAATGTGAGCTCCAAGAAAGCTGGGTGCAGTCAAATTCATCTTCAAGTCCCTAGCAGCCAGCACGAGCAATAAATAGGCCAAGTCAGTGGCCAAATGAATGCTTCTCCAGGTGACTTCCAGACTCACACATCTTGCAAAAGCACAATGGGACATTTGAACATAAAATAAAATAAGTGCATTTAAAAGAAGTCGAAGGCATAAGTGCTTTTGGACTCCACAGCTGAGCAAATTACAACACACAGGCAATAAATTTGGCTCTCTCTTGTCTAGCTGCTAAGCAAAAAGAGAAGCACCCAGAGTTACATAGTTTTCATTTTCTGACAGCAGGAAGCATACTAACTAATTTATCTGCAGAAAATAGAATTTCTTCCTGGAACTAAATAGAAGCCAGAATTTATCGTGTGGATCCTTGTATAAAGGACACTGAGTGACACAGTGAACGATGTCTTCAACTGCAATTTTACAAAAGATACTGAAATGTTATTCAACCAGATGATTCTTATATCGACCCTCTATAAAAGCTAGAGGCCTGACATTAAAGCATAACTCACTGAAAGCATTTATGTGAGCGGCCCAGATAATAGGCTCCAGGTACTCGGCTTTCTGTTGGCCACACAGAGCAAGACTAAAACTGGAAGAATCCAGCCCCAGGAACATGTGCTATGGCCTCTCTCTAAAATCTCTCTTCTGTGTAATATTTTTGATCAGGACTGCATCTTTTTCGGTTCACAATCAAAACTCTTAATAGGTACATGTGGTTAAAATTTAAAAGATACTTCACACTACCAAACGGCATGTGAAATGTGTCAGGTGAGAGGGACAGGCCATGAGAACTTCCCGATCTTACCAGGAGTGACCCCAGGGCAGGTGGGGTGGGTTGTCACCAAGACCACAGGCCTGGGCTGAGTCTTGAGAAATGGGCAGGATTCTGAACCACAGAGAAGAGTGGGGAATAGTCTGGGTTAGGTGGGGTGTGTGCGTGTGTGTGTGTGTGTGTGTGTGTGTGTGTTGTGTATGTATGTATATGGTGTGTATATATGGCATGTGGTGTGTGTGTATGTGGTATGGATGTGTGTTGTGTGTATGTGTGGTATGTATGTGTGGCATATAGTTGTATGGATATGTTGTATGTGTGGGGGATGTGTGTGCTGTGGGTATGTTGCATATATTGTAAGCGTGTGTGGTTTGTGTGTGTGGTGTATGTGTGGTATGGTTTATATGTGTATGTGCGTATAAGTGTATGTGTGTTTATATGTGTGTATATGTATATGTGTGTGTATGTGTGTAAATATGTGTGCATATGTATGTGTGTATGGACATGTGTTATGTGTATATGTGTTGTGTGTATGTGTGGTATGTGTATGTGGCATGTAGTGTGTGGTGTGGGTATGTTGCGTGTAATGTATGTGTGTGTGTGGTTTCTGTGTGTGGTGTGTATATGTGTGTGCTGTGTATATATGGCATGTGGTATGTGTACATGTGGTAGGGATATGTGTTTTGTGTGTGTATGTGGCATGTACATGTGGTGTATGTAGTGTGTGTTGTATGTATTGTATGTGTGGTATGTATATGTGGTATGTGTGCAGTGTGGGTAAGATATATGTATTGTATGTATACATGGCATGTGGTGTGTGTGTATGTGGTATGTTGGATATGTTTTATGTGTTGTGTGTGTGTGTTGTGTTTGTGTGTGGTATGTGAATGTGTGTGTGGTATGCGTGTTGTATGGATATGTTGTATGTGTGGGGGTGTGTGTGTGTGTGTGGTAGTGGGGGAAGGCCCTCTGGAAGGAGCTGATTTAAAATTGTTGAGGGAAAGACTAAAGTGGTAGGCTGGCCAGCTCAGTGACAGCCTTGAACCTAAGCTTTTGTCTTACAAGCAGTTGAGCCAGTGAATATTTCTGAGCAAAGAACTCTTGGTCAAAGAGGCCTTTTAGGAAAATAAAAGCCCCTGGCACTCCTCTGAGCCCCTGAGTATTGGCCAGCTGACGGGTGAGTAATAATCTCTACCACCTGACACACCTGCCCTATTCACCTCTCACCTGCACCAGGCTTTTTCTGCTGGGTACACTTGCTGTAGCCCCTAATGAGTTTTCCTGGCCAACTCTTGAGTCACCATGCTGTGGACATTGCCCAGCTGGGTCTGAGGCCGCCCAGGGAATCCTGCACTGATCACATACCACGTGTACCTAGCCTCGTCCCTTAGGGGTAAGTAATCAGTCCGTGACTTTGTCCTGTGATGGGGGGATCACTGCCCTTGAGAAGCTCACAGATGTACCTGACACAAGCAATCCATGTTGGAAAGCCACCATACACCTTTGTCTGCGTTTACCCCTTGACCCAACTTCTGTGAAAACAGAGCTTACTGGAACATTCCATTTCCTCGACTGCAGGCATGTTTCATATACTGTTATAGAAGATAGTTATACTAATAGTATTAATTAATAAAAGAAAATATCCACAAACGTAAGATCAACAAGTTCCAAAGGATGGCTAAGATTCCCCCACAAATACTGCCTCTTGGACACTACCCCTCTTTCTACCTCCTTCCGCCCCCTTCTCACTGCCCAGGAACAAAGGTCTCTTTGAACAAAAGCAGCCCCCAAGAACAAGCCATTTGGCTGTGACACCATGTGGGGCCCCCGGCTGCCACTCGCTGGTGTTTCACTACCTGACCTGGGAAATCAGGCAGAGGCAGCTCTGAATCCCCTGCAAGGGCCCTGTGGGTTAGAGAGAGGCTCTGAAACTGCTGGCTCCCCGTTTCACTGCCTTGTTCTAGTTTAGTCCTCTGAGAGGGCGCTTTTCCCCCAACCGGCATTCCTGCAGTGACCTCTTGTGGCATCCCTGTTGTTCTTCAAAGACAGGCCTTGGCTGTTGATGCCACTTTCTCCCATTTGATATAAAACTGGTCAACGATGAGTCTTGAAATCCTTTTGGAATTCTGCACCTAGGGACAACAAATTTAAGAGAAAGCAAAAGGCCAGACTGTCAACCATTTATTGCCCAGATTTCACTGAGCACCTAGCATGATCCAGGGTGTGAAACTGGGAATCCAAGGATGTGGAGAAGAACCACTGACTGAGACAGAACTGAAAGGGGTGGGGGCAGGGGGCAGGCACAGTGGCTCATGTCTGTAATCTTCATACTTTGAGAAGCCAAGGCAGGAGAATCGCTTGAGATCAGGAGCTAGGAGACCAGCCTGGGCAGCATAGCAAGACCTCGTCTCTACAAAAGATTAAAAAATTAGTCAGGTACAGTGGCACATGCCTATAGTCCTAGCTACTCGGGAAGCTGAGGAGGGAAGATATATTGAGGTCAAGACTGCTGTAAGCTGTGATTATGCCACTGCACTCCAGCCTGGGCAACAGAGCAATTAAAAAAAAAGAAAAGAAAAAAATACTGAAAGGGACCTTCCAGCATCCTCTAGCCCAGTGGTCTGCAAAATGTACTCTGTGCAACCTAGGTGGTCTCCACAGCCCCTTCAGGACCATGAGGCAAGGGTGAGGACAGCCGCTGGTGCAAACAGCACAGCCTTGGGGTTTTCGCCCACTCAAATTCAACCAAAACAACTTCAGACCTTT
>NW_016107861.1:153968-170475 GCF_001604975.1 Cebus imitator
TTGCCGCTAAGCTTGTATTTGAAGAAAGAGTTCTGCAGCTTTTAATATATCTTCTTTCTTCCGATATCATGGCTCTGTTCTAAACATTTCCAAAGTCAGATAGTGCAAACTTCTCCTCCCCAAAGCTATCTCAGCTCCCTCTGGGCTCACACAGAACTCTGCATGTCCCTCTGCAATGCAGCTCATCACAGTAGACACTAATTTTAGTCTGTGTCTCCCCTACTGGACTGAGCAGCTTTCTTTCCCCAACACCAAGCACAGTGACTGTCACACAGTAGGTCCTCCATAAGTGTGTATTGAATAAATGAGTGAGACTTAGGAATCACATTTTTGCCTTAAAGATTTATCAGGCAGCTAAGGGGCTCTGCACTGAGGTTCCCACATGCGTAAAATGACGTGGTTTGCCGACCAGGCACAGTGGCTCACACCTGTAATCCTAGCACTTTGGGAGGCCAAGACAGGTGGATCACCTGAGGTCGGGAGTTCGAGACCAGCCTGACCAAAATAGAGAAACCCCATCTCTACTAAAAATTAAAAATTAGCCAGGCATGGTAGTGCATGCCTGTAATCCCAACTACTTGGGAGGCTGAGACAGGAGAATCGCTTGAACCCAGGAGGCGGAGGTTACGGTGAGCCAAGATCACGCCATTGCACCCCAGCCTGGGCAACGAGAGTGAAACTCCGTCTCAAAAAAAAAAAAGAAAGAAAGAAAGAAAAATGACGTGGTTGTACCAGATGATAGCCCAGTGCCAGGCACAGTCCCTGAGACTTAGCTGGCATTTACTGACTGCTTGTTGAATAAACAAATGAATCTCTAACCCTCCACAGACCTCAGGTGTCACAGTATTACCCCTGTGAATGCAGGCGTCCTTCAGGCATGCAGGGAAACACTTGCAGCCTTGGTGCTGAGACGTGAGAGGGCTTGGATAGATTACAGATGTTTTTATTCTCTCAGAAATAAAATTGTTGACTCCTTGAAATAAGGCAGGATATAAAGGATACAGCTGACCCCTAAGGCTGAGATGGCATCTCAGCTGGTTCCAAAAGAATTCAGGTAGCTCTGTAAAACCATCAGCAATGTCTCACCACTTAATTCTAATCCACAGTTACTTGTGAATATAGGGCCAGCTTCAGTGACATAAGTTCCTTAGCAAAGTTTCCATGCTCAAGGGAGAAGCTGGGAGTGAGGAGGGACCCCCACACCATTTCCCTGCCAGTTCCCAACTGCCAAGGCTTCAGACCCATTGAGTGGTTTAATGCTTGGCACCAGCCATTCTGGAAAACAGAGGAAGACTCTGTGTCAGCCCTGGTGCCAGCCTCTAATGGCAACTGTGGTTTAGCAAAAAGAGCACACATTCTGTGGATTAGCCAGGGTTGTCCAGATAAGCAGGACCAATAGGAAACATACTGATATGTGGAGAGAGATTTATTATGAGGAATTGGCTCACTCAGTATGAAGGCTGAGAAATCCTGTGATCTGCCATCTGCAGGCTGCAGGTCCAGGAAAGCCTAGGTGTTGTTCTAGTCCAAACCTGCAGGCCTGGGAACCAGGACAGCCAAAGATGTAAGTCCCAGTCTGAGTCCAAAATGCCTGAGTGCTGGAAGTGCCAACGTCCAAGAGCAGGAGATCCATGTCCCAGCTCAAGCAGAAAGAGCAAATTTGCCATTCCCCAACCATTTTTGGTATTTTTGTTTGCTTGTTTTAATATCACTTCTAATTGAAAAGCCATAATTATGCATATTTTGGGAGTACAGTGTGATGTTTCGATGTATGTATACAATGCGGAATGTTTGAATCAAGCTAATTAACATATTCTTTGCCTCACCCATCTTTTTTGTGTGTGTGTGTGGTGAGATATTTGAAGTTTACTCTTCCCAGCAATTTTGAAATATCCGTTACTACTCATTCCGGTCACCCTGCTGTGCAATAGATCTCAAAAACATTCCTCCTGTCTAGTTGAAACCTTGTACCCTTTGACCCTCCTTCTCCTGACCTCCCACCTCTTGAAACCACCATTCAAGCCTCTGTTTCTATGAGTTCAACTTTATCAGATTCCACATATAAGTGAGATCATGCAGTATTTGTCTTTCTGTGCCTGGCTTATTTAACTTGGCATAATGTCCTCCAGGTTCATTAATATTGTTGGAAATGATAGAATTTTCTTCTCCTTTAAGGGTTAATACTATTCCATTGTGTTTATATACCACATTTTCTTTATCCATTCATCTGTTGATGGGTTGATTTAACATCTTGGCTATTGTGAACAATGCTACAATGAACATGGAAATGCAGATATCTCTTCAATATACTGATTTCAGTTCCTTCAAATATATACCCAGAAGCAAGGTTGTTGGATTACATGGTGGTTCTATTTTTAGTTTTTTGAAGAACATCCATACTGTTTTCTGTGACGGCTGTACTAATTTACATTTCCACCAACAGTGTACAAGGGTTCCCTATTCTCCACATACTTACCAGCACTTATCTTTCATCTTTTTTATAGCCATTTTAACAGGTGTGAGGTGATATCTTATTGTGATTTTAATTTGCATTTCCCTAATGATTAGGGATGTTGAACATTTTCTCATGAACCTGTTGGCCATTTGTTTGTCTTCATTAGAGAAATAAATATCTGTTCAGGTCCTTTGCCCATTTTTTAAATTGGGTTGTTTTCTTGCTGTTGAGTTGCTTGAGTCCTTTGTGTATTTTGAATATAAACCCTTTGTCAGATGTATGGTTTGTGAATATTGTTTCCTTCTGGTAATCTCTTTACTCTGTTGATTGTTTCCTTTGCTAAAAGCAAAAGCTTTTTAGTCTGATATAATCCAATTTGTCTATGTTTGTTTTTGTTGTCTATGCTTTCAGGGTCATAGCCAAAAAATCATTGCCTGGACCAATGTTGTTAAACTTTTCCCCCTATGTTTTTTTCTGGTAGTTTAACAGTTTCAGTTCTTATAGTAAGTCTTTCATTTATTTTGAGTTAATTTTTCTATATGGTGTGAGTTAGGGATCCAATTTTATTTTTCAGCATGTGGATATCCAATTTTCCCATCTTTTATTGATGAGATTGTTGTTTACTTCATTATATGATTTTGACATCTTGGTCAAAAATCATAAATACGTAGGCTTATTTCTGGGCTTTCTATCCTGTTGTATTAGTCAATGTGTCTGTTTACTTACAGTACCCTCCTGTTTTGATTACTATAGCTTTGTAGTATATTTTAAAAACAGAAAGTGTAATGCCTTTAGCTTTGCTTTTTTGCTCAAGATTACTTTGACTATTGAGGGTCTTTTGTGGTTCCATATGAATTATAGGATTTTTTTCCTATTTCTGTAAAAAATAACATTGGAGTTTTCATAAGGATTGCATGGAATCTGTATGTTTTTTGGGTAGTATGAATATTTTAACAATATTAATTCTTTAAATCCATGAATACAGGACATCTTTTATTTATTTGTGGTTTTCTCAATTTCTTTCATCAGTATTTTGTAGTTTTCAATTTTTTTTGTTGTTGCTATCATTAATGAAATTGTTTTTTTTTTTAATTTCTCTTTTGGATAGTTTGTTGTTGGTGTATAGAAATGCTACTGGCTTTATTACGCCAATTTTGTATCCTGCAACTTTACTGAACTCACTTATTAACCAAAAGTTTTTTGGTTAAGTCTTTAGGGTTTTCTGTACGTAAATTCAAGTCATCAGCAAACAGAGACAATTTCAGACTGCTTGCCACAGAGCTCTGGGCCACCGGCACCATTAAAGGCTTCCACAAGGCACAGTCACTATATCGCTCTAACCGTATTTACTACAGGTGCCATTGATCACTCTTTCTTGTGAAAAAACACAATCATATCCAAGAAGGAACTGTCTCTTCCTTCAAGCACTGATCATAGATGATCTTGTTACCAGTTGCAAGAGCCATTTTCTTCATCATGCAAATGTGCAGAAATCATGGGTGCTGAGCAAATTAGGCATTTGACCAAACACTTAGAAGACAAAATTCTAGCCTCTGGACTTCATCTGCCAGACTAGAATGTATTATGGCTAGCACCTCCATCTGTCTTCTTTTCCCTTTACAAGCGATGAAAATCACCATCTGTACTTGGCAAATCTCAGACCAAGAAAGGCCTCGGTGTTTCCTAGGAACAGTTCTGTTACATGTGTAATGGAGTTGGGTAAGTCTTTCCCATCTCCCCAGAGAAGGTGATGATTAGTTTCGGAAAGACCAACCAACAGGAAACCAAGATTGGCTATGCTGAAATACAAATGGTGGGTGCTAAATAACCAACAGAAAGCTTAAAGTGGTAATTTGAAAATCCTAATATCTATTGAAGAAATCAAGAGGGAGCTGTTGTAAAGAGCCAGGAGCCTGTCCAGGAGAAAGGATAGTGGACTGTGGAGGATGCATCTACCAATTCCATAATGTTCTATTTAAAATTTTAAAACATGAAACTGCAGCAAACTAGATATTTCAAAATATAGACAGTACATGGGTGTTATTTATATCATTCTCTGAACTTTTTGTGTTTGAAATGGTTTGTAATAAATCCCAGAACTCTATGAAGGATTAGATTCCAAGGCTTCCTAGATCAAACAGAAATTACTGTTTTAGTGGAATCATTATGATAGAAGTGGTAGTAAAAAGTGAATCCCAATTCAATTCTGATTAATCTTAATTCTCCTCACTACTGTTTATGTCAGGATCATTTTACTTAAAGGTGAAAACAGAAAATTTACCACTTATTTTCTTCTCCAGGCGCATTGTAATTTTTGGTAGGGACTTAGTAGCTGCAATGGTGTGTCTAACATGAGTGATACAAGGAAGTGCCCTGAAGGTTATTTTTTTGTTGTTCTCCCACTGTCTCTTTCTGTCTTTATAGGAAGGAAAGTTCTTCCTCTGCCCCTAGATGGAAATTGATCAACCCCATAACTGAATTGGTCATTCGTTGTTAATTACAAACCAAAAAAGTGGTTGTTTTATATTGTAACTGTAATCTTAATAATTCTGATTTAACCAAAAGATAAGACTTCTCTCCCTTGCCGCAACTCAGGCAAACTGTCAGGAGTAAAGGGAAATGGTCATCAGCTTCTCTCTTTCTAACTGCCTCCCTCCCTCAACCTGCTAAGGCTCTCAATAAGGGATAAAGGAAAGAAGGAAGGGAGGAAGGGCCCTTGGAAAAATCTCACTTGAATGGTTCTGCTGTAACATGGCCTTGGGCTCTCTGGGCCTGGCAGATATTCAAAGCAGACTCTTCCTAATTTGGGATGCTTTCGCGGGTCTCTGGAGGTCCCTCACCAGCAGCTTCCTTGACTTGAGGGAATGTGCCTTATCGAGACAGTTCCTTACCCAGTATGAACCTGTATGGGTCAAGATCCTAACACGAAGCAGATGTCAATACTCAGATGAGACATTGTGAAGAGAATTGGATAAAGACCTATCTACAGAGGCATGAGCAGAATGTAGGAAAACTGCAAGAAAGAGCTCCCCAGAGACAGTCACTGCAGCAAGGCAGGAAGCACTGCTGTCCCTAGGCCTAGACAACACAGGGAGAAGTCACTGGAATTTAAAGACTGTCAGGGCTATGCAGAAAGGCACTGACCATCTGATACAAGCCATGGCCTTCAGTCAAGCCATGTATCCAGCCTGTGACCCCCACAGAGATGTCTCACATGAAGAAACAGTTTGGCCTCTCCTCCTACCTTCCAGTGGCTTGCTGCTATTCCCCACTGGGTGAGCCCAGTGAAAAGGCTGAGGGTGTAAGGTGTGGATAAGCCAAATGTACATGTATGTTTATTGCGGCACTGTTCACAATAGCAAAGACTTAGAAACAACCCAAATGCCCATCAATGATAGGCTGGATAAAGAAAATATGGCACATATACACCATGGAATACTATGCAACCATAAAAAAGGAGAGTTCATGTCCTTTGCAGGGACATGGATGAAACTGGAAACCATCATTCTCAGCAAACTGACACAAGAACAGAAAACCAAACACTGTATGTTCCCACTCATAAGTGGGTGTTGAACAATGAGAACACACAGACACAGGGAGGGGAACATCACACACTAGGGCCTGAGGGTTGAGGGGCTAGGGGAGGGATAGCATGGGATGGGGAGATTGGGAAGGGATAGCATTAGGAGAAATACCTAATGTAGATGACAGGGCAATGGATGCAGCAAACCACCAGCATGGCACATGTATACCTATGCAGCAAACCTGCACGATCTGCACATGTACCCCAGAACTTAAAGTATCATGAATAATTTTAAAAAAAAAAAAAAGAAAAAATATATTGAAAAAATTAAAATTAAAAAAAAAAAAGTGTGGGGAAGCCAATGGGCTAGAAATAGGCCCAGCGTACCACCCCCAGGTGGCCCACTTTCAGGTTTCCTTCTCCTACGTTCCCATTGCCCCTCTAGATGGCCCTGTGAGAAAGAATTTAAGTGTCAAGTGTTGTGTCTGAGGAGCTCAGAGGCATGGAGCTGGAGCCAGCTCACACTGGCTTACAAGGGCTGATTGTGTGCATTTTTTCCCAACTCCAAATGCAGGAACATCGTGTTGGTAGACCGAAATTGGCCATGACAGGAGTATTTGCACCCCCAAAATTGGCAAACACTAAAAATCAGGGCTTTTGTCTTCCAGAGAGCTGGTTGTTAAACATTTACCAGCACACCACTGATCCAAAGTGCCCCTAACCAGCCTCTCTTCTGCGCTTATAGCCCATGCTGGGTCAACAGAAACGCAGTAGTAACTCTGCTCTTGCCGCTAGCAGATCATCAGTCCCTGCCCCACGCTCTAGATCTCCTGAATACAAATCAGACAGTAATGCACTCTGGCCTTCTCACTCCCCACCCCCAACACCCACACAGATGCTCGAGAATTCTCAGCAAGCTTTCGGCGTGGTCTCTCAGGCTCCCTCACTGCCCCTGAAGGAGGAAGAAGCATCTCCACACACACCTCCCCCAAGGAGGGAGAGGAGGCAGGCTTAGGCAAACTGCTAGCTCTTTTTAAAGGAATTCTCATCAAACATTTATTTTGGCCCTTTTCGAATGTTGATGTGAGTGTTTGAGTTGTCTAGCCAGCTCTCCCCATTTCACTTTGAAAATATGCCAGTTCTACTCTGTGGTCTGTCTCAGAACTCACTTTTGACTTCAATATATGATAAATTATTGCCAAATGAAAGGATTAATTTACAAATTGGCCAGTAGCAGGTATGTTTTCCAAAAGTAGAGGGAGACAGCTTTATGAAGGATGCACAACTCAATTTTTAAAACTCCTGAAATTTCTCTAGCCAGTCAAGAGAATTGATAGAACCCTACTAACCATCTTCATCAGAGGTTTTCATAGGAAGAAGCCCGAGCTGGCTTTTGCAGGTGCAAGAAAAACTGCTCTCCCCGAAAGATCACATGTGTCCTGAGAACACTCACCCTGGTTGGTCCAGTGCAATAAAGATGCAACTGGACTGTAGGCATGCCAAGTTTCCTATGAGTATCTCTGAGAAGCCACTGCACTGAGCCATGTGGTCACAAGTCCATGAGGCTAAAGTGACAGGAGGGAGAACTGCCAAGGTACTCAGAGCTTTGGGAGAAACCTGAGTTCAGAACTTCGAGCACACTTCCAATGGAGGAGGGAGAAAGTCACAGTGGACTGGAAGGCTGCCCCTGGAAGGATGGGCTGGGAGAGGCACTCTGCACCAGGAACAAAACAGGACCTTGTGGGTCAGACCCAGAAGTCACTGCACCAGGCTCTGAGTGGCTATGGTAAGAGAAATGGAGACCAGTAACCAAAATCTGGGGTTCTAGCAGAAAGGGTGATGGAGAGAGAGGAGAGAGAGCTCCCATTTGAACAGAGGTGACCATGAATGGGATCCATGCCAAGTTCAAGCAGTAATGAGACTAGGAATGTCTTCCCTGAGTATGGCGTACGGCCCTACAGTGTCCTTTCTATTGCCGACTGACCCTAGTGCACGCTGACCCTCTAACTTTGTGGTCTGCCTCCTCCACAGAGAACACGAGGGGTAAGAAGGAGCAAATCTGAAGGAGAGAGGCCACCATCCCTGACAGGGACAATCTTGGACAGAGAGGCCCACAGTCAGAGCAGGGAAGATTATTCATGCAGGAAGAGATGGTGGACGGTCCTCTATGAGGGGGCTGTCAGGGCCTGGGTTTTGCTGCAAGCAGACATATGGCACATTTCTGATTGCACGGAAGAGCCGCCATTTATCTTCTCACAAAGTGCCCTGCTCTTCCTGAGGGGAAGGCAGCAGCAGTGAGCGCAGGGCCTGTGGTGGTGGGAGCAAGTGTGCCCAAGAAATTATCAGGCACAGCCATGTGTCTGCGGGGTCATTCAGCACACCCTTAAATTTGGGCACGCTGGGGGCCTCTACGTTGTTATGAAATCAACACCAGGATGGATGGCAGCACTGAGCACTCATCAGCATGCGACAGGTCCAGCTGACAATAAATTTGAGCCATTAAACAGGAAATGGTCTGATTGGGAAGCCAGAATCTTTGCCTCTGAGCTTCTGACCATTGTGGTAATTGAGCTACAAACACCATCAGTCTCCGTAAGAATAGACACTTTGACTTCTCCAACAAGGTGAGGTTGAAGTGATCTATGGTTGTGTGAGACAGCTGAGCCCCAAGGAGGCCCAGAGTGGGTATTCAGCAGATGAATCATTAGTTGGATAGTTGGATGGCGGAGACGACCAGCTGGAATGCCTTCCGGCTCTGATGTCTTGTCTGCCATGGTAGAGCCACATAACTCACTGCCCCTTCCCATGGAGGGCACTGGCTGGGGGACGGCTATCCGAGCCTCGCAGCCTTTGCTCTACGGAAGTCCAGAGGGCCCCTTTTGACTCTGGTGAATGGTTGGAAATGTCAACATCGTCTTCCTTAGGATTCCTAGTCCAGTTAAGGGCATGGAACAGGCTGGCTCTGGGTATTCTGTGGGCTGACCCTGGAGAGGGAGTAGACAGTGCTTCACACCCAACAGGCAAGCTGCAAATGCCACGTGTGATTGGGACACAGGTCGTGAATTTCAGTTAGGAAAGGGCAGACTTCACAGGCCAGCACCCGGGGAAGACACTACGACTTTCTCTCAGCCCTGGCCCCAGATCTGGAAGGTATTCATGGAAAAGAGCAACACCTTCAAATACCAACAAGTCAATACAGACTTCAATAATCTGCCCTGTGGCTTCCTTCATTATTGGAGTCACTTACAGAGGAAAGAGCAGCAGCTTTGAAATCAGACAGAGCCGGTTCTCCTGCTAACTCTGCTTACTAGCAGTGCCATCCTGGGCAGATTGCTTCCTCTAGCACAGCTCAGTTTCCCCACCTGGAGTGGGAGTTGTTAATTATACAAGACAATACATATGACATTCCTAACCCATGTAGCAGTTGTGCGATGGTTATTGTTATTCAGATTTTATCAAGCACCTGCAAGGGCCAGATGCAGGCAGTTCCAGCCTTACAGAGTGTGTCTTCCCGATTGGAAACCCCTGAAGCCCTTTTTACCCTTATCACAGTGACTCCTAAAGGTCTGGAAAGGAGGCAGGCCTGTAGGGGACATGCTACTTCCCACATACCATCCTATCTAAACTTCTGCAGGGCCTGTATTCTCAGTAACTTCTGCACGGAGTACTTGCATTGAAACTGGGCTCCAAGCCATAAGCACTGTTTCTTAACAAGGGGTGAGCGTCAGAATCACCAGGGGACCCTATCGACAAATTTTAACTCAGTAGGTCTGGAGTAGGGCCCAGCTGTCTGTGTGCTTTTACAAGCTCCTTAAGTGATTCTGATGTGCACCCCCAGTTGAGAACCATTGAACCAAAGAAACGATTCTGCATGTTTCAAACATCAGATAACTGTGCGGGAGAGAGAGCACTTGAGAGGAGGGCATGGGAAGTGGGACAAGGAGTTGCAGAGATCTTTCCAGTAGAAATTATGTCAGGAAGGAGGGGTCCACATCTTGGCTGACCTTCCCAGCAAGAGCCCCTCTGGTCCTTGCACGGCTAATTCCAAAACACCGGTGACTTCAGAGAAAAGGTCAGCCTGGGACTGTGTGTCCCCTCAACTTGAAGCGTCAGTCACTGTTTGACTGCTCAGGGCTTCTTCCTTGTGTGCCATTCAGACCTAGAGCCACTGAGTGAAACCCTTCTCTTGCTTTTGTATTGCTTTGGCGGCGGCTGCCTCCCCACAGATGAGCAGTGTGACTTCACAGGCCACTCGGGACTGTGACCTCCTGTGCTGCTGTCCCAGCCAGAATCCTGTCCTTGAAAGGAGGGCTCCCTGTGCCTCCTGTCAGGTGATGGGAGGTCCTGTCCCTGGCCAGAGTCCCCGTGGGGATGGAGACCTACAAAACTCAAATGCCCTTCAGTTACTCCCTCTTCTTCTGTTCTTGCTCAGTCGCTTTTGTTTGGTTCCCTTTGAGTTCCCAGCCCCTATTTCTCTTCAGAGGTTACTGATGAGCCAAGCCTCAGAACACATCAGAAGCAGCCAGAGGCTGTCTCCTGGTGAGGCTGCAATGCGTTTCACTAAGCAGACATCACCTTGGGCAGCAGGCCCATTTGGTTGTCATGGCAATGTGGGTAGTTTGTGTCATGGGGTGTGCTGTGCCCTCATTCTGGACTCCCAAGGTCCCTTGCCCCAGCTTTCTTTCCCAGACCCTTTCAACAGACTCCC
Organism: Cebus imitator; assembly: GCF_001604975.1. Classification (NCBI taxonomy): domain Eukaryota; kingdom Metazoa; phylum Chordata; class Mammalia; order Primates; family Cebidae; genus Cebus; species Cebus imitator. The sequence goes on from NW_016107861.1 coordinate 164,655, forward strand.
AGCTTCCTGGCGCCACCTCCACATTCACTGTTGTTCAGCTTGGGGTAGCTTTGTCTTGATCAGCCAAAAAAAAGAAAAAAGAAAAAGCTTGACTTAGCTTTCAAAGGAGTAGATCGAGCCCATTCCTCTCCTCAAAATATTCCAGCCTCCCATCTCTCTCAAAGCCAGTGTCCTTACCACAGCTCACAAGATCCTCCAGGGTCTGGCCTCAGTTTCTTCACTGACTTCAGCTCCCACCACTATTTCCCTTACCAACTGCTCAGGCACCCTTTCAGATCTGGGGCTGGGGCTGAGAGAATGTCTTAGTGTCTTCCCCGGGTGCTGGCCTGTGAAGTCTGCCCTTTAATAACCGAAATCCGTAACCTGTGCCCCAGTCCCACATGGCCTTCTCATTATTCTCAGATGCAGTGAGCAGGCTCACACCCTTTGCACTTACTGTTGTACAGTCTGCACCCCGATTTCCGCATGCCTGTTCCCTCCCTCCATTCAGGCCACTGTTCAAATATCTCCTCATTAGAGGCCCTCGCCCACTATACCTACATGGCAGTCCTCCACCCTGCCATCCTCTGTCTTTCTACCCAGCTTTCTCTTTCCTCATAGCACCTTCCGATCCCGGACATGATGTTGCAGACTCCATTGTCTGTTGTTTTAGTGTCTGTCTTCCCCGCTGGAATCCTCCTAAACAGGGGCAGGCACATAGTCAACACTTGATCCACATTTGGTAAATAAGCGGATGAGTGACTAGACGTGGATCCAAAGCCTGGCGTTGCTATTTGGTAGCTTTGTGATATCACACAAGCCACCTAGTCACCCTGAGCCTGGTCTTCCTGACTGTGAAGCAGAGGCAATCCTGTCTGCCAGCTGGGGTGGTGAGAATGAAAGCAGTGTTGCATGGGAACGGGGCTCGGGCGACTCCTCGGATGGCACTGATGTTACCATTCTGTGCTTGTGTCAGCTGCATTCAGAATGTGCTTCTTGCTTAAGGCTCCTGAACACCCCACACACTTCCAGGGCGCTTGCGACTCTATGACCTACTGGGGAATCTGCAAGATGCTCAAGGAAAACACAACCGGCCATGGGGCAAGGCAAGAGCCTGCCTTGTACAGAGGAGCTCTGCATTCACATGAGGTGACCATAGCCTTTATATGGAAGACCGGTCCACCCCGGCCATCCCTGCTACCTTCTGCTCTCTGTTCACGAAGCCCTGGAGACCACCTCTGCTGGCCAGATGAGATGGCCCTTTGTGAGTCCAGCACCCCTTCCACCATCCACCTCCAGCAGCCTCTCACACGCTGGGCTTGCAGCAGGACGCCCAGCCAGTCACCACAGACGGGGGCTTCACTGAATTTCTCAGGGTGTCCTTGAGACGGACAAAAGTATTAAAAGGAAGAAAGATTCACAGTGTTACTTTTTTAGCAGGCTGGAAGATACCTGGGCCCTTTTCTGAAACTTTTTAAAAAGGAAATAGTTCGTTCATTGAAAGTCCTGCCATTGTCAGTTTCATGTTAAGATACTTCCTTCAGTTTATCATGTCTGACAACTTGCAAAGAAGACAAGGCCATCAAACGTGCGGCGCACTGAGTGCACCCTGTATGTGGAGTCTGAACACAGCACTTGGGGAAGATGCTCAGAGCAGAAGGACCCCAGTCCCTGCCCTTGAGGGCTTCCTGTGCCTGAGACTTGGGGGGCTATGGGTGATGTGGACAGGCGGGCTGCCTCATCTGAGCCAATAAATTGCACCAACACAGATAACAGTGTGGTCTTCAGGTGGGATGTGGATGGGATCTGCAGCTCCTGTGTTTAGATGATGAAATAAGACACTTGTTCTCTCTGTCAATTTAAAGTTGGCAATTGACACAAGGAAAAGGGGATCACTGGCACCTGGAAGATGATGGGCAGAATGGTGATCCAGTTAGCATAGTTATCAATAAGCTAATGACATAAAAGACACAGGTAACAAATGGGTAAGGGAGTCAAAGGGAAAGAATAATGGCATGACAGAATAAGGACCTCTCAGCAGGCTAGGCTGCCAATAAATGTGAAGCGTTGCTTTTGGGATCAAAAGGACAATCACACTGAAACAGGATGCATTTTGACAATCACTTATTTTAAAAAATGCAAATTTTATAACTGACCACAAGCTTAATAGGGGCCAACCACGACAGAGCTGCTAAGAATCACAAGCAGGCTGGTGGTGGTGGCTCACGCCTGTAATCCCAGCACTTTGGGAGGTCAAGGTGGGTGGATCATGAGGTTGTGAGTTCAAGACCAGCCTGGCCAATATGATGAAACCCCATCTCTACTAAAAATACAAAAATTTGCCAGGTGTGTTGGTGGATGCCTGTAGTCCCAACTTCTTGGGAGGCTGAGGGAGAAGAATCACTTGAACCTGGGAGGTGGAGACTGCAGTGGGCTGAGATTACACCACTGTACTCTACCCTGGGTGACAGAGTGAGACTTCATCACAAAAAAATCACAAGCAGTCGGTGGTTCATGCCTGTAATCCCAGCACTTTGGGAGGCTGAGGGGGGCAGATCACAAGGTCAGGAGTTTGAGACCAGCCTGGCCAATATGGTGAAACCCCATCTCTACTAAAATTACAAAAATTAGCCGGGTGTGGTGGTAGGTGCCTATAGTCTCAGCTACTCAGAAGGCTGAGGCAGGACAATCATTTGAACCTGGGAGGTGGAGGTTGCAGTGAGCCAAGATCGTGCCACTGCACTCCAGCCTGGTCATAGAGACTCCATCTCAAAAGAAAGAAAATAAAAATCACAAGCAGTGCTGGGGAGGCTGTCTGATAGAAACATTTAGCTCCTTGGAATCAGAAAAAAACAAATAGGTTCAAATCTCAGCTCTGCTATTTACTAGCTATGTAACCTTAGGTTATCCATAGCCCTCTCTGAGACTAAGAATCTAGCTGAAAGGTGATGGCAGCGCCATCCTTAAAGGGTTCTTTTGAAAATTAGTATTAGGGTACATAGAGGACCAAGCCCAGTGTCTAGTAGAATTTGGCAGATCTTAGCACATAGAAAGCCCCCAATAAATGGTCATTGTTAGTAATTCACCTGCTACAAAAATGTAGAGCTTAAATTTTTTAAAGGTAAGAGAAGTCCTTGTCTATTCTATGCCTTTCAGGCCCATGGAAGTATTATTTCCAGACCTAAGATAAATGGGAAAGCAACCAGGTCATTGAGACTTCAGGTGAGGGATAGAGCAGAGTCAGTCTAAGACAAAAAAAAAAAAAAAAGAGTTTCAAACACGTGGCATTTTGATGTTGTTGTTCAGATATTTTAGGAACTGTCAGATTAAGAAAGATATGCTATGCTGCTCCAAAGAGCCAAAGTAGAGGTGAAAAGAAGTTAGTGGGAAATGTCTTGGCTCAAAGCAGGAGGAAACAGAGCTGTCCACCATGAAATGTGCTATCCTGCAAAGTAGTGAGCTCCTCATCCCTAGAAGTATTAGAGCAGAAAGCAGTTGACACTCTCTCAGAAACATTATAGACGGGATTTCCATAGATTGACACTGTTTATAACTTCAAACTCTCTTTTTCTGGCTTCACATTGGCTTTGTCCATGAGCAGTTGCAAGTACTCGATCTCCACCTTCAGGGCTTTCAGGAGAGTCAACACTGTTCCATACCCGTGGTGGAATCAGAGGAGAGCCGGTGCACCGCTGTCTTGAAAACCTGGCATGGAGGGAGGGCTGTAAACGACTGACCGCATTTATTGTTTCTCTTATCACAGAGTCGTATATATGTCAATATTAATTGTAGACATTTTACTATGCAGAAAAACAGGAAGAAGAAAGTAAAAGTCACCATAATTCCTCTACTTAAATGTAATTGATATTAACATGTTTGATGATATTATTTTATAATAATTGATATTATTTATTGAAATGTTATAGAAGGGATGTCAGAAATGTTATAGAAGGAATCCAAGGTTCCTGAAGTTAAGCACGTAACTTGGGCAGTTCACCCTCTTTGAACTTCAATGTCCTTATCTGTAAAATGGGAGTAATAACACTTATCTCAAATAAATACTATAAGGATTAAGTCTGAGCACGTCTGGAACAGCACATGGACAGTAGCAGAGTCTCCCCTACATGGAGTAAAAAGCAGGGCTGTATGACTTCTAAGATGTTGTCTGTCAAGCTCAGAAAAGCAGGGCAACCACAAAGAGACTCCTAGGAGAATAAAAAGTCCCCACGCTCTGGGCTAGGAGAGAACCGGCTTCAGATGAGCATGCTAGCCAGAGCAGGCAACCAGGCAACCAGCGGCAGTCGCGTGCAGGAAGACAGAGGTCGCCATAAGTGGGGATGCAGATGCACGCAGCAGCTGATCCCTGCTGACGTGCTCAACCTTGCACCGGACCTCATCGTGGTCCTGTCGCCAAGGCTTGGGCTCAGCCCTGGTTGTGAATTGACGTGGCTTGCACTCATCAGGCTTGAGGACCACTGCGGCAAGGGGATTGAGAAACAGGAGACACGATTCTGAGGCTGGAAATTCAGCACCTCCACTTGGGCAGAGAAAGATGTCAGATGGTTTAGAGAGGTTTCCTTGTTTGTGAAGGGCTCTTTATCAGAGGATAAGGAAATGCTATTTTGCATCTTCCCTGGAGACTCAAGAGGAAATGAGTGAGCTCAATAGTAAAAGGATTAGTGGAGATGGAGGCAGAATTCCCTTCTAGTGACAGATGTTGGCAGTGAGAGGGACAGCAGAGAGAGATCAACCCAGGAAGCTGCTCCCCTTAGGGCTTCCAGCTGAGCAGAGGTTGCCACCAAGAGGTCCCAGAAGGAACTCATAGGGGCCCCTTTCTTGGAGTGCCCTTGAACTCTGTCATCTGCCCTAAATACACACTTTTCCTTTTACCTTTCTTTTTCACCGTCCCATCGGTACCTTCCTTCTACAGGAATCTCGGAAAACATGGCCGTGCCTCCCACGCCAGACCAGCAGGAGGAGAAGCTGCGATCACAACTGGAGGAAGAAAAGAGAAGGTGCCCTTCCTTTTCAGCCACACACAGCCCCACCCCAGCCTCCCAAGGTCTCAGTGTTGTCCTGGAGCTGCCCAGGGCAGGACAGAGCAGAGTGGCCAACTCCTAGCCCAGGGCTGGAGCTACTCAGGGACGTGGGTCCAGCAGCTGGCTCCTAAAATAGCAGGAAGAGGAGGAACTGCCTTTGAGCAGGCAGGTGTGAAAGGCAGGAACCCAGGCGGTGTGAGGTTAGAATGCAGAACTAGCCAAGCCAGGGCCGGGAAGCAGCTGGGCTTGTCCACTGCTTCCACCTAGAGGAGCCAAGAAGTATGACCACGGTGATCTTCCGCAGGCCTGTGGCTGAAGCCCACTTCCTTCCCGAGTCCTGAGAATATCACATTCTCAACGCAGCTGCAGGCATTTGGGGTCGCAGCGTGGTCACCAGATCTCACCACACGTGCTGGTCAAGGTGCATCGATTCATCCATTTGTGCATTCAGCACATGTGTGCTATCTCCCCCATGCCATGGTAGGGTAGGTTCTGGAGAGACTAAAGTCACCTTCCCTCCACAAGAAGCTGGTGGAGTCACTGCAGCATATTTCCTGCCCCACCCAAATCTCCAGCTGACCCGGTGCACCCCTCCCCTCCCCCCACTCACACGCACACCCAGGAGATCAAAGCCCCAGGCGCTGGTCTTCAGGTCACTCCTGGCAGGTGTGCACGTGTCTTCCTATAGAAGGCTCTGACCACCCGAGCACACACACCTCTGTCGCTCTCCACTCCCTCGGGGTCTCCCCAGTCATCCATTTTCTCCCTCACTCTGTTCATTTTCCTCAGTTTCTTTCCAACCC
>NW_016107861.1:170658-178717 GCF_001604975.1 Cebus imitator
GCTCACTGCTACCTCCACGTCCCAGGTTCAAGCGATCCTCCTGCCTCAGCCTCCAGAGTAGCTGGGATTACAGGCATGTGCCACCACACCCGACTAATTTTGTATTTTTAGCAGAGACAGGGTTTCACAATGCAGGCTCAGGCTGGTCTCAAACTCCTGACCTCAGGTGATCTACTCGCCTCAGCCTCCCTAAGTGCTGGGATTACAGGCGTAGCTACCACGCCCAGCCTCCCACCCATTCTTTACTTTACTCCATCTTCATAGTGTCCCCTTGGCCCACATTTCCAATCTTAGTGTCACCTTAGAGGCCAACTTATCTCTTCGGCCTAGCTATTAGACTGTTTCCTGTTGGACAATTTCTAATTCATTATAGCATTCTCAAAACCAGTATATGTGTGCATTCATAAGCACAGTGTTACTTTTAGTCCTCAGCGTGAAGGTGAGCCAGCGAAACAGTGAGGCAGTTCAGACTGTGGTTCTAGAACCAGACCACCTGGGTTCAAATCCTGGCTTCTCAGTTATCTCTCTCCCATACAGCAAGTTATACAACTTCTCCATACCTGCCTCAGGTTCCAAATCTGTAAAATGGAGGTGATAACAATAGTGTCTCCTTCCTAGGGTTGTGAAGAGGATTAAAGAGTTTCTGTATGTTGAGTGCCTACAGCAATGCTTATCTCTTAGTAAGTGAATGGCAGTTCTCATTCTTGGGGGAGAAGTGATTCATCTCGCACACACAGTCACATGAGCCTACTGGACAAAAATGTCTCCCTCTGCTTCATCTTCGCGTGATGGACTCAAATCCTGGTGCCACAGCCTGGCCTCAGAAGCTCCTATAAGGTCCCAGTCCCTGGGCCCCAGGGCAGCTCTACCAGGATTCTAAGGCACAGGCCCCATTCTTTTATGGCCCTCCCTCCATGCCATGCTTTCAAGACAGCGGTGCACTGACTCTTCGATTCCACCGCAGGTATAAAACAATGTTCACTCGCCTGAAAGCCCTGAAGGTGGAGATCGAGCACTTGCAGCTGCTCATGGACAAAGCCAAGGTGAAGCTACAGAAAGAGTTTGAAGTCTGGTGGGCAGAGGAGGCCACCAACCTGCAGGTATGGTCTGGGGATCATCAGGGAAGCTGGGGAGGGGCCAGTCATGCAGCCCCATTGAGGCTGTCAAGAGACAGAGTGGGGGCTTTGACCCACAGGCCCTCATGCTCTCAGCCCCTGCTCATGAAGCAGGTGCTCACTGTAGTAACAAGGATGACAAAAGGTCAGGGGTTCATTGTTTCCTTGCTCCCATGCCTAAAATTCTGCCTGATTAATGGAAAAATTAGGGATGGAAGATGCAGTTCCCAAAAACCTGTGGGTTTTCCACCAATGCTTTGTGTGGTATTCTTCTATTGACAGTATTTATTGTTTTTCTTATCACAGAGTTATATATATGTGAACATTAATTTTAGAAATTTTACTATGCAGAAAAACACAACAGAGAAAGTAAAAATTACCGTAATTACTCTACTTAAATGTAACTGATATTAACATGTTTGATTATATTATTTTACTTTGACTTCTACGCATACATATCCATATGTTTTTATACAAATAGAATCAGGCTGGGCACAGTGGCTCATGCCTGTAATCCCAGCACTTTGGAAGGCTGCAGCAGAAGGATCACTTGAGCCCAGGAGTTCGAGACCAGCCTGGGTAACGGCGAGCCCTGTCTCTGCCAAAATAAAAATAATTAGCCAAGCTTGGTAGTATTTGCCTATAGTCTCAGCTACCTGGGAGGCTGAGATGTGAGGGGCGCTTGAGCCTGGGAGGTCAAGGCTGCAGTGAGCAATGGTAGACCCACTGCACTCCAGCCTGGGTGACTGAACAAGGCCTGTCTCCAAAATAATAATAATAATAAATCATATAGCTGTTCAAGCATTGCAAATGGCTTTTAAAAAATTAGTTGTATAGCATGGCTATTTTTTCATGTTATTGTCCTACAGCATTATTTTAATGGCTGTTACAGTTCCATCACATAAATATGTTGTAATCTCCTATCGTTGAATATTTAGGTTGTTTCTAGTTTTTTGCCCAAAACATACTTGCAGATAATTTTTTGCATATTTCCTAGACAAATTCTTAGAAGTCTTCTGTATGACAAAGGCTAAAATCACCTGTCTGTAAGTGTTAGCACAGAATCCCCATTTCAGTTGTCCTCATGTAACACCTCAGCTGTGGCACGGTGGAAGTGCTGAAACACACACAATCAGACCACGTGTCCGACTGGCAGAACCCTTAGTGATTATCTAACAGGCTGATCCCTTCATTTTAAGGACAAGAAAACCGAGAGTCAGAAGATGATTTTCCAAGGACACAGCCAAACAATAACCAGTGTGATACCAAGTGGCCATATGACAGGACAATAGAGAAGAATATCTGAATAAAATTAAATGCATGAGATAATAAAGAAAACTGATTAGAATACAATACTGTTATCAAAACATTTTGAGCTATGGTATAGTAATGCGTGTACTACTTTTAAAATGCATGAATTAATAAGATCTAGGTATGGGCCCAATATTTATCATAACTTCAAAATAATGATGAAATGACACAATACTTCAAGATCTCTGCACAACTGTCAGATGATATGAAAATATGCATGATTTCTGTTGGTCACAAAGTCACTGGTATTGCTAGTACTTCTGTGGTTTGTTGTCTACATTTATCACTGAAGGAAATAATTAATTTCAGGTAGCAGCTAGGGAAAATAAAGATGTGATTGGTCCCCATCCACATTGGCAGAGTCCCTGGATTCTGTTTGTGGACCCCAGGTTAAGAGCCCTTCCCTGCAAGTTCATCAGTGACTGAGGCCTTCCCCAGCTGGTGCCTGAGGGAGTTTACCACTGACCGGTCGACAAGGGTCATCCAGTGCAACTCAGGAAGCGTCCAGGCAAAGCTGACACATTCAGACAGTGTAAGACTCACAGAGACAGCGGAAGCCACAGTAGGCAAGGACGTCAGCTCCATGTGTCTCCTGCCCCACAGGATGTCACTGAAACACAAGGGACCAGATGACAGCAAGGGGGATGGTGGGATACTCTGGTGCAGAAGGGCCAACTCCATGCTGCACTGAGCAGTTCTACAGCCTCAGCTGTACCCTGAGCGGGCAGAGGCAGAAAGCTCCAGACCTCATCAGAACAAGAGAAGTGACGAGAAACCTCTAGGATAGCCTTCTGAGAAGGCAAGGAAGCAAGTGGAAAATAACCTAGTAGCAACCATGCAAACTTCCTGCATGCACTCACATTCCAGGAGGCTTACAGGGTGTTCTGCCAAGACTCAGACCAGCTGTGATTTATGCCTTGCTCTTCAGGCCTGTGTGGGGACATGCATGGCAGAGCACCATAGCTGAGCTGTTTCCCCACACGAAGCGCTCAGTGGGTGTCTCCTGACTTTAGTAGGGGGTCTTTGGGGCAAGGAGAAGCAAAACCAGAAAACATTTTTGAAGAATGAAGATTACTTTTTAAACATTTTTTTTCTATCTTTAAAAGGAATATATGTTCAACTTGGAAAACTTGAACAGAAAAGCATAAAGAATAAATTAAACATTTCTCATAATTCTACCATCCCCAGACAATATGTTGAGGCCCATCATTATGGTCATTACTGTGTCTAGGTTTGGTTTTGGCCATACACATTGTGTACACTAACTTTTATAGCTGGCTTATTCCCCTTGAGAATTACATCAAGGCTGGGCACAGTGGCCCACACCTGTAATCCTAACACTTTGGGAGGCTGAGGCGGGCAGATCACCTGAGGTCAGGAATTTGAGACCAGCCAGGCCAACATGACGAAACCCCATCTCTACTAAAAATACAAATATTAGCCGGGCGCAGTGGCAATGCTTGAACTCAGGAAGCAGAGGTCGCAGTGAACTGAGATCATGCCACTGCACTCCAGCCTGGATGACAGAGCATACATGCCACAAAGTAGGTGTGTCATGGAAGAAAGTGCTTAGGGAAGATTCTTACAGGAGCTCTAATGATTGCTTTTCATCACTTCTTGGGGCCCTGGTGTGCTCTGCTCTCTACCTGTGGAAGATGGTTACAGTAGTGACAGAGCTGGTCCAATGCTTTCACCTCCATCAGTGAGATTTTCTTCTGGACGTGTGTGCATGAACGGCTCACATTTTCCTACTCTTACATGGTGTCAGAGCAAGAAACTTAAATGTACTACTGCCTTCTAGAAATGGCTGCGGCGCTAGGGAGGTTATCTTTCCTGACTCTTCCTATTCTGTTTGCAAGGAGAAAACATGCCTGAACATCTGGATATTGAAACTGCACTGAAGAGAAGCCAAGTAGAAAGTCTGAGGTCACTTGGCTGTAAATGGAGCTCTATCTGTGAGCACTAGAGCCACTGCCATCACCAATTCCACTGTACCGCATATAGCATGGGGAAGAACTGTTGAAAGAAAGAATAGCTATTGAACAAGACCATATCTGATTTGTCCTGATGGGTGCTGATCCAATGGAGTATTGGCTTCTGAGAACTCCATTTTATAGGGATACTTGTTCAGTATTAAAAATGGCCGTCATTAATTGCTTCTGTGAATCATAAACTCTACTAGGGGCTTTGAGAATTCTCCTCCCCCCCCACCACATAATAACCCTCTGAGATAGATTATGGTGCTGATGATATGTATGGTGATGCCCATTTTAGAGGTGATTCTTGTAGTGTGATGGGAGTCTGGACAAACTCATTCTGGGCCTGGATAAAGTACATAACTTGCACCAAAAATAAAAAAGAATTACATCAAAAACATCTACCTATGTCATTAGATTCAAGCTAACACTGTGAAACTCCTTCTGGGGCCAACAGGTAACTTCTCCAGCAGTGAATTCATTCAATCACAAGAAGCCGTTTCTCCAGACATCTGACACCCAGCGTGAACTGTCCCAACTCCTCTCTAACAAAAGGTAAGGTGAGAAGTCACCAGAGGTGTTAGAGTTTCCAGAAAAGGCTCCCTACCTTTCTCTTTAACCTATTCCTGTGGCTCTCCTGTCTCCTGGTAAGCCATATGATCCAGGAGGATGAATTCTTTTCACCGTTTAATTAGTCGTAGATACGCAGGACAGTGGCTTTTAAGCTGGTTGGAGTGCACACCCCTTCAGTCCCTCGATCTGACAGCCAGCAGACCTACTGCCATGGCAACAAGAGACAAGAGGTTTAGCAATCAAGCCCTGGTCCTGCTTCCTGAGTGGGAAGAAGGGGTTGGCAGGAATGGGATGAGGACATAGCATGGGAGAAGCGGGGGTCAGGGATAGTAGGTGGTAGCCAGCCTGCTGAGACACAGGGGAGCTCTTCATCCTAGCCAGGATTCAGACAGCCTCCAATAATGCCACATGTGGATGGCCCAGAGCCAGTCTCCCTAAATGATGGGATGACCATCAGGGACTCTACTTCCCCACAACCATGTCATTGTCTCTTTCCAACCACACAACCGAGGGGGTAGCGCCAATGATGCATGCCTCCTGCCATCATCCCTCCCATGCCAGAGGCCAGGGTGGGCAGTATGTGTACGGCCTCCATCTCTGTGACCAAGGAGCAATCCTTTGGGTTTGAAGGGGTATTGAGCCCTCACTTTGGAAATATAAAATAGGGCTTTAAAAAAGGTGTCAGAGGGCCAGGCATGATGGCTCATGCCTGTAATCCCAGCACTTTGGGAGGCCGAGGTGGACGGATCACCTGAGGTCAGGAGTTTGAGACCAGCCTGGCCAACATGGGGAAACCCTGTCTCTACTAAAAATACAAGAATTAGCCAGGTGTGTTGGCACATGCCTGTAATCTCAGCTACGTGGGAGGCTGAGGCAGGAGAATAGCTTGAACCCAGGAGGTGGAGGTTGTAGTGAGCCAAGATCGCACCATTCACTCCAGCCTGGGCAACCAAGAGACACTCTATCTTAGGACAAAAAAAAAAAACTATAACACCAGTCAAAGAATGAGGAAAATATCAGATACATCCCAATGGAAGGACACTCTACAAAATACCTGACTAGCATGCCTCCAATTGTCAAGGTCCCCAGAAACAAAGGAGACACACCACCTAGATTTAAAGTAGGGTCATGGGTGGGACCCTGGAACAGGAAAAGGCTTTAGTGAAAAACTAAGAAAAGTCCAGTAAAGCATGGCCTTTAGTTAATAACAGGTGTTAACATCGGTTCAGTGATTGTGTCAAATGCACCACACTAAGGTAAGATTCCCCAACAGGGGAAGCTGGGTGCAGGGTACATGGGCTCTCCTTGCACTATCTTTGCAACTTTTCTGTAAATTTAAAACTATTCTTAAAAAAAAAAAAAAGTATTCTTAAAAAACAACTATTGGCTGCACTCTTGTAATCCCAGCGTTCAGGAGGCTGAGGCGGGCAGATCACCTGAGGTCAGGAGTTCAAGACCAGCCTGGCCAACATGGTGAAACCCCATCTCTACTAAAAATACAAAAATTTGCTAGGTGTAGTGGTGGGTGCCTGTAATCCCAGCTACTCAGGAGGCTGAGGCAGGAGATCACTTGAACCTAGGAGGTGGAGGTTGCAGTGAGCCGAGATCACACCACCGCACTCCAGCCTAGGCGACAGAGCAAGACTCCATCTCAAAAAAAAAAAAAAAAAAAGCTATCAGGCCATAAAAAGTCATGAACCTGCAATGCATATTGCTTAGTGAAAGATGCTAATATCAAGACTATGTATTATATGATTCTAACTATATTCTGGAAAAGGCAAAATTATGGACACAATGAAACAGTCTGATTGTCACAGACTTGTAGGGAGGGAAGGATGAATAGAGGGAGCACAGGGAATTTTCAGAAAACTGTTCTGTATGATACTGTAATGTTGCATAGATGATAGGCATTTATCAAAATCCATAGAGCTGTACAGCACAAAGAGTGAATCCCTGTATGAACCATGGGTTTTAGTTCATAATAATGTATCAATATTCATTCATCATTCATAACAAATTAATCACACTAATACAAAATGTTAATAACAAGGAAAACTGTAATGGGGGAAGGAGAGTATAAGGGAATTCTCTGTACTATCTGCTCAATTTTCGGTAAACTTAAAACTTCTCTAAATAATAGTCTATTGATTTTTTAAAATGCAAAGGCAGAATAGCTAGGCAGCCACACTGTGCCAAGGCAATGCAGGCAGCTTAGCATTTGTGCCCTGCCCCTGGTCCGCTCCATGCATTCACTTTGAACCCCCCCAACCTCCAGAGGCCGGTGAATTTGAATTGCAGCCTCCTCTACACCTGCCTCCTTCCACACACAGCACCCTCTCGCTGAAACTCCAGGACTCTACACAGCACATCTGAAAAACACAAGCAAGAGGACGCAGCTTCCTCAGCCATTGCTCTGGCTCTGTGCTCAGTCCCTCGTGTATCTGTCCCATGGGATAAGCTGTCCTTTTAGCTGCGAGGCTCAGCCTCCTGGCTGTTTCTCCACTCTCTTTTCTGATCTCTTGGGTAGCTTCTACTGGTAGCAATATCCTGCTCAGCGAATAGAAAGCCCTGTCTCCCATTTTTCCTTTGGCTTGAAAGACATTAAAGTGTGTGTGTGTGTGTGTGTGTGTGTATGTGTGTGTGTGTGTGTGTGTGTGTGTGTGTGTGTGTGTAAGATGGCCAGGAGTGTCAGCAAAGGGCCCAATAGATGAAAGGTAGAAATATACTATGCTTGGCCAGGCACAGTGGTTTATGACTGTTATCCCAGCACTTTGGGAAGCTAAAGCAGGTGGAAGACTTGAGCCAGGAGTTCAAGACCAGTCTAGGCAACAAGGTGAAATCCTGTCTCTACAAAAAACATGAAAAACATCCTTCCCTCCCCACAAATCTGTAGCCGGGCATGGTGGCACATGCCTGTAGTCCCAGCTACTCAGGAAGCTGAAATGGGAGGTTCTTTTGAGCCCAGAAGGTCAAGGCTGCATTAAGCCAAGATATGTACCACTGAACTCCGGTCTGGGTGACAGAGTAAGACCCTGTCTCATAATAAAAAAAAAACAAAATAAGTCACTTAAATATAACAGATAA
>NW_016107861.1:183716-261861 GCF_001604975.1 Cebus imitator
AAAAAAAAAGAAAGAAAGAAAGAAAGAAAAGAAATATACTATGCTTGCAAAACAAACAACAAAAAAAAAACACTTAATTCTCATGTTCAGAACCTTGAATTTCAAACATGTGCATCAGATCACCCACAGGAGCTCTTCCCAAAATCCCTCTCTCAGAACCCCTACCCCACCCCAAACCCCTTCAGTGACTGCTGGCAAGAGGGTCTTGGGGAATATGGTTCTCAGGCAGCCCTGGAGTGCTGTTCAGCCCTGTCACCTGTGGTAGCCACTGGTGCTGTGGTTGGTTGCTCTGATTCCTCAGCAGAGATCATTGAGTGTCCTGAACTGTGTCTGTTAAGATACCTCAACTCGAGTGGCCGGCTCCCCAATATTTCCTCCTCCAACAGTAGCTGGAGTGCCGGGGTTGTGGATGGGACAGTCAAGCTAGGCAGGTGAGAGGAAAAGTAACCCTGCCAGAGATTGGGAAGGAGAAACTCTAGACGCTCTGCTCTGACAAAGACATCCTTGCCGTTTGCTTTAGATGCTGGTGGCAAAGGGCCCACAGAACTGTGCCAGGGTGAGGCGGGTAGGGAACCCTTTCTCAGGTCATCACGGCATCTTAGACATTCTCTGTGAACATCCCACATGGAGGATTCGCTGTTGGCACTCTTACGTTCCCAACGGAGACAGCATTGGCTTTCTTCTCTGACAGTAATATTATCCCCTAGCCTCTGTAGAGGGCCCTCATGGGCCAGGTGCAAAACGCACAAGCAGTGTGCATGTTATCACTGTCTCCCACTTTACAAGTGAAAAAACGCAGGCTCAGAGAGATTAAGTAGCTGGCCCAGGGTCAGCAGCTCATCAGTGGTGGACTCAAACCCAGGCCTGTCAGAGTCGTGAGCGCCCCTCACTCCTCACAGCTCTTTTGTTTAGGATCCATGACTGCCTTTTAGGGACACATGTCCATTATGTTACCTAGCAGGAGTTGGCATTTGCCAGCCCACATTTTGTAATATTTTGTACAAAGTGCTTTCTCTATGTGCTTCCCACCACCAGATCCCCCTGCCTAGGGTATCCACTCTTCCAGTGTATCCACATCGTCTGATTTTCCCAAGAGGCCAGGATTTTTTTTTTTTTTTTGGGACGGAGTTTCGCTCTTGTTACCCAGACTGGAGTGCAATGGCGCGATCTCGGCTCACCGCAACCTCCGCCTCCTGGGTTCAGGCAATTCTTCTGCTTCAGCCTCCTGAGTAGCTGGGATTACAGGCACGTGCCACCATGCCCAGCTAATTTTTTTTCTTTTTTGTATTTTTAGTAGAGACGGGGTTTCACCGTGTTGACCAGGATGGTCTCGATCTCTTGACCTCGTGATCCACCTGCCTCGGCCTCCCAAAGTGCTGGGATTACAGGCTTGAGCCACCGCGCCCGGCCCGAGGCCAGGATTTTTAAAGGACAAAAATGTGTTTTCCTAAAAGGCCAACCTTCTAAAGTCTGGAAACCCAGAATTCCCTGTTACTGGCCGTCACCATTTCAGCTGAGAACCCCTGAGTTCAGTCTCTACATTCTGTAAATGAGGACGCTGAAGCCCCGAAAGGGAATAAGATGCTTTAACTGTAGTGAATAACATAAAGAACCACGATTAAACCCAGACCTTCACACTCCATGCTGGTGCCTTCCTTCGTTCCAGCCACTGCTCCCCCGCCCTCTTCCTGCCTCCCTCCCTCCTCCACTCCCCTCTTCTCCCATCCAGCTCTCCACTGATGGCTCAGCCTCTCTCTATTCCTGCCTCTTTTTCTTCCTCTTCTCTGCTTATTTCCCTTTGTCACGCTCCCTTTCAGCCAGGACTGTCTCTCTACTGCTTGTTCGTTCACCAGTGCCACTGCCAGCCCTCATCTGCTGACATCTCCGAGAGAATGCATGGTGGAATATGTGTAAGGAGTAGCCCCTGGGCAAAGCCTCCCAGGGACTGTTTGCTATGCCACCCATCAGAATAGTGCTCCTTCCACCCTGTCTTGGCCTTGGTCATTCCTGGACGTTCCTTAAGTATTCCAACTTAAGATGATCCCTGAATGCGCTTGCCTAGAGACCCTTAACCCTGCAGTCAAGAACCTTGCACTTCAAGGGTGTGTGTCACATCATTATCGACCACCTCCAAATCTCCCTCCATTGAGATTAGAATCACATGAATCCAAGTCATGGCCCTTCCAAGCAGCACACCCTTGGGCAAGCCAGCTCCCCACTTCGGGATTTTCTTGCCTCGTCTGTAAGATGTGCAAGGGTCCCTCTGACACCATCCCTCTGTGAGCAGATAAATGTTCTAGTGCCGGGTCAGAGCTGCTGCGGTGAGAGAGCGAGGACCCAGCGGCTGTTGCTGCCTGAGCTCCTGAGTGGCTACTCTTGTGGAATTGCTGCAGGTGGGGAGCTGGGGGGTGGGGCACTGGTCCTCTGCTCATCACATTCTGAAAGAAACCTGATTCATCACTTCGCTAGGGATGCTCAGGTCCTGGAAGCTGACTGCACTAAACACTCTGACTGGCAACCCAGGAGGCCTAATTATTATTAATATGGCTTATTAATCCTTATTAAGAAAGATAATTCATTCTGATGGCTGGCATGTTCTCTCTCCAGAGGGACATCAACATGAGAAATGAACTCTGTCAAAGACTGAGTGCCTTTGGTTGGGCAAAGGGAGAGGGCAGAGGTCATTTATGGCACCATCCCCAGAATTACAGAAACCAAGCTGTGGCATCCAGGGACAGGACACTTGAGCAGCTTAGGGATTTGAGGAGTCATTTCCCTTGGGAGCCCCCAGCCTTCCATTGCACTGTCCTCCTGCATGAACTGTTGAGGGGACAGGCGGGTCAGCCGGGCCGCCACAAAGGGTACTGGATGCCCCCACCGGTCACGGTGTGATTGTGCCCCTCTACCCTGCCCCATCCACCTCTCCCATCCTCTTTCACCCCCTCCCAACTTTCAACGGCTTGGCACCTGTGAACTCTCCCTGGAGCCTGAGCCAAGGCTCCACTGGGAAGCCATTGAGGAATGAGCCATTTTTGTGCCAGTGACTTGGTCTTGCAAACTTGCTACAGCTTTCAAACTGACCTTGACCCGTTATAAGGAAACCACTTGCAGGATGGAAAGCCCTCTCTCCTTCCCTTCTCCAGGCTGCACCAGGAGCCACTCAGCAGGAGCCTTGAGAATCGGTCACTGTTCTCCAAAGAAAAGTGTGCAGACCCTGCCACCTTGTGGCTACCTCTGGTCCTACAGCAGTCCTCACCAGACCCAGCACAGAGATCTCTGCTCTCCCATCGCGGAGGGCACCTCGAGGAGAGTCTCTACTGCTAGGAAATGAACATTGGGAGTTGAGGGGGGCTACCCCAGGCTCTGATGTCTTTTCCTGTTTGTTTGACCACTGTCATGACCCGTGGAAGAAGCCCTGCCATTGGCTGAGATGGGCAGGTGGAGGCTAGAGCTGGGGAAGGGGCCATACTCATGGGTGATACATGCGCTTGTCTGGTGGGTGGAGTGCCTTGGGCAGAAGATGCAGACTTGGTGGAGCCAGATCATCTGTCTCTAACCCTAGCCTGCCTCTCAGCCCGGGAGTCCTCAGAGTGTAAAAGGAGGGTTGAGGCCGGGCATGGGAATTATGCCTGTAATTCCAGCACTTTGGGAGGCCAAGCTGGGCAGACTAGCTTGACCAACATGGAGAAACCCTGTCTGTACTAAAAATACAAAACTAGCTGGGTGTGGCGGGGCATGCCTGTAACCCCAGCTACTCAGGAGGCTGAGGCAGGAGAATCACTCGAACCTGGGAAGCGGAGGTTGCAGTGAGCCCAGATTGCACCATTGCACTTCAGCCTGGGCAACAAGAGTGAAACTCCGTCTCAAAAAAAAAAAAAAAAAAACAAAGAGGGTCGTAACGAGGCGACTTCTTAGGCCTCTTCCAGCTCTGATATTGTCTCCAGGCAGGAAACAAGGAAGATCTCCTTACAGCTCTGAGCACTTACAACTTAGTAGAGACCTTGTCACCACGGGCATGTGGAGTACCCTGGCCTCCCACCAGCCGTGTCCATGTGCCTCTTCACCTCCCAAGAGAGGTTCCTGGGTTCCACTGCACTTGCCCAGGAATCTGAGGCAAGGCACACATGTCAGCAGCCTAGGTGAGCAGGCACAGCTGTCAGATCTGACTCCTCACTCAGGGAGTACGAATGGCACCCAGTGGCAGGCAGCGTGGTCAGGAGTAGGTCAGTATGTGTTTCCCAGAATCCCACAGAGTCAAGCCCAGTTAGAAAGCACTGTGGCTGAGAGCACAGGTTCTGAAGCATCAAAGAGTCTGGAATAGCTCCAGATTCTGCTACTTACCAGCTGGATAACTTTAAGAATTTCTTCAACCTCTCTAAGCTTCAGCTTTCTCACCTGTAAGATGGAGATGATGACATCTGCCTCTTAGGTCATTGAGAGGACTACTTGGCATGATGTTTGCAGAAACACTTTCATGGAGCCTGGCATGTCTATCAATGACAGTTGTGACCACTGTTTGTCGTTCAGCTTCTGGAGCCAACACATGCATGCTCTAACAATGAAAATTACTGTGTAAACCATCCAAGACAGGATTCTTAGCTCGTCTTAGCCTACTCAGTCTGCTGTAACAAAATGCTGTAGTATTTTGAGCGGCTCAAATGACAAATGTTTATTTTTCACAGTTCTGGAGGCTGGGAAGTCCAAGGTCAAGGCGCTGGCAGATTCGATGCCTGGTGAGGACCCCCCTTCCCCGTTCATAGACAGCTGTCTTCTCAATGCATCCTCACATGGTGGAAGGGGCAAGGGAGCTCTCCAATGTCTCTTTTATAAGGACTGTAATCCCATTCATGGGCTTTCGGACTTCATGGCCTCATCACCTCCCAAAGGCTCCACCTCTACCACGACCATTACATTGGAGATTAGGTTCAGCACATGAACTTCTAGGGACACAAAACTCCAGTTCTTAACACAGCAGATTCAGTTCCTGCTGAGGGCTTCCTTCCTTGCTTGCGGGCACCTCCTTCTTGCTGTGTGCTCACGTGGCAGAGAGAGACAGAGAGAGAGAGAGAGAGAATGAGAATGGACTATAGTTTCTCATCCTCTTCTTACACCTATAAGGACACTAATCCCAGTATGGGGGCCCCATCCTCAGGACCTCATCTAAATCTAATCACCTCCCAAAGGCCCACTGCCCAATGCCGTCACATTGGTGATCAGGTGTCAATGCATTGATTTTGAGAGGACACATTCAGTCCATAACAGCTCTTAGATATAAACCCTGAACTTCTCTTCTGTAAACCTGCGCTCATTCCTTTTGCTTCTGTTGGTTTGTGTTTTGCAGTGATGTGAATGCCAGAAAAATCCTGCCCTCGCCTTGCCGTAGTCCACACAGCCAGAAACAGAGCAGCACCAGCAACCCCCTGGAAGACAGGTCTGTGACCTTCTGTTACGCCGGTGACAGCCCCTGCAGTGGGCGGAGTGGGCCTCCACCTCCAGTCTACTTTCCGAAGAAGCCCCTTGTCCAGTAGCCACATATACAGAGCCCAGGTCTGGTCTCTGCCCTGGCCGCCTGGGAATCCCCTGGAATCTCTCACGCAGGCCATCAAAGCTGGGAGGTTTTCTCTCACAGTCACCAGGGCCCTGTGTGGACAGAGTTGCTTCATATCTCCTTGTGAATAGATGTACCTGGTGGCCAGAAAGGGAACGAGCCAGCCCAGGGCAGCCCTACCACAGAGCAGAACATGAAGCTGACAAGCCTGGCCTCAAGGCTCAGCAGCATTTGCTTCCAGGCTTAGCAGAGTTGATCAGCACATGGGCGCTTGTATCCTCCGACTAGAATGGCTGCTCAGCCTCCTTCACCAGCACAGCCACTGCCTTGCCTGCCTGGACTCTGCTTTAGTGCTTCCAGCTGGCTGCAGTTGGAAAGCCAACACCCAAAACTACCTGTGGGAATGTCCAGTCCCTTGTCACATACCGTCCTCATTGCCTTGTAAGGAAGTGGCTGCTGCCTCCTGCTGTGCAGAGGCACAGGGCTGAGGATGGATGGAAGGCTGGCAAGGCCAGGCAAGTGTGCTGCCCTGAGTTTGCTGAAGGGGAATGCTATATGAAGAAGCTGAATTAAAAAGGGGATGGGAGGGCACACGCAGCTCTCCCATTCTAAGGAGATTCCAACACAACATTTCTACTTACAAATCTCATTGGCCAGCACCTGGTCACCTGACCACATATCACGGCAAAGGAGGCTGGGAAAAGTAGTCTTTTTAGTTGTGGCAACTTAGCTAAATATGGTTCCGTTTTTAAGGAGAGACAGGAGAATAGTAATCTCTGCCTGGAGGGCAAGTAGCTAAGCCACATAGGGAATGGGGGTGCTGGGTGCTCTGAGGAGACTGTGAAGGATATGACATCTAAGCTGGGTGCAGAAGTTGATGGTCCCCAGGTCAAGGGGGGCTGGTTTGGGTAAATTGGGGTTGGGAGGACAGGAGGGATGGTGGTGAGGGGTTGGAGAAGGCAGTGAGAGAAAGCGCAGCCACCATGTGACGGTTGGTGGAGACGGCAGTCCAGGGAGAAGCAGCATCAGAGCAAAGGCCCTGAGGCTGGAAGTGACTTGGTAAGTGCAAGTCACTGAAAGAGGAGGGGGCAGCTGGAGCTACTGACCCGGGGTCATATCACACACAGCCTGGTAGGTCATGGGACAGAGTCTGAGCTTTATTCCATGAGTGATGAAAAGCCACTAAAGAGTCTGTATTAGTCTGTTTTCACACTGCTGATAAATTGCCAGTCTGATACCCAAGGCTGGTAATTTATAAAGAAAAAGAGGTTTAATGGACTCGCTGTTCATGTGGCTGGGGAGGCCTCACAATCATGGCGAAAGGCACATCTTACATGGCAGCAGGCAAGAGAGAATGAAAGCCAAGTGAAAGGGGAAACCTCTTAGGAAACCATCAGATCTCATGAGACTTATTCAACCACCGAAACAGTATGGGGGAAACTGTCTCCACGATGTAATTACCTCCCACCAGGTCCCTCCCACAACACGTGGAAATTATGGGAGCTATAATTCAAGATGAGATCTGGGTGAGGACACAGCCA
Source organism: Cebus imitator (assembly GCF_001604975.1). Lineage (NCBI taxonomy): Eukaryota > Metazoa > Chordata > Mammalia > Primates > Cebidae > Cebus > Cebus imitator. The sequence continues at coordinate 190,806 of NW_016107861.1, forward strand.
CATCGTATCAGGGTCTATGGCAGGCAGTGACCTGACCCAATTTGCATGACAAGAGGTTTAGTGTGGCTGCCACACAGAGAAGGCAGGAGTGAGTGAGAAGCAGCCCAGCTGTGTCATGCAGCTTTCTGGGTGAGATCAGTCACCAGAAATCGGAAAGCATTTTGGAAAGGTAAGAGCTGGGTCCAGTTGTAAGGTGTAGTAAAATGTGACGTGTGGTTGCCCCCAGCATCCCTGAGAGGCCAGTGTCGTCCATCCCTCTCACCGGAGACAGCCAGACAGACTCGGACATCCTGGCCTTCATCAAGGCCAGACAGAGCATTCTGCAGAAGAAATGTAAGTGCACCTCCTTCGGTGGCTCCTTCAGGGCCGCAGGTCACCAACACTTGTGGGGAGCACACAGTGAGGTGGAAGGAAGCAGGGAGTTTCCTGAATGTTGCTGAAGCCACAGTACTGGCTACCAGTCACTCACATGTGCCCGGCCTCTGATTCCTTCTTGAGAAAGCCCCAGGGGGCAGCATCAGAAAGACCAAGACAGGCCCAAGGGGGTGGGCGGCCCAGGCGCTCCTGCCCCTCTCGGAAGAGCTCGAGCGCGCTCTCTTTCTCTCTGTTCCAGATCTTCAGCTCCTTTGTTCTCTGTCCCCAAAGCCAGCTGTCTCCTCTGCTCAGCCTTCTACAAACAGGGAGGGGCTGAGTGATGGTTGGGTAACTTGCTGAACCCGTGGCTTAAAGTCTCACTTCCCTGTTAGAGTGTGTTCTTGCCCAAGAGCTGTGAGTGTAAACACCACTTGAAGGCCCAGACCTGAAGACGCCATAATAATCACAGAGGAGGTATGTGCGGTGTGTCAGACAGTAGGAAGAGAAGAAGACCCTTCCCGGCCTCGTCACTGCCCCCACCCCGGCCCATCCTCTTGGCAGCTGCCCGTCTCCCGCCTGCTGTGGATGGGCCTTTTCTCTTTCTGCCTTCCATCCCTACACACCACAGGACAAGCCCCAGGGCCCCTTACGCAGGCAGGCCTGTGTTGTGTCTTAGCCTCCTCCCGATAGCCCAAAGGCTATTAGGCAGGCTTAACGTTGCCTCCACATTGCCAGAAAGGCGCCCCTCCATGGCGGTATGGTCCAGCACATTGGATGTCTGTATAATGACTGATGCCTGCCCTCTGGGGCCTGCACTCAGCTTCTCCACCAACTGTGTGCTGTTTGGGCAGGAAGAGGCTTATGCATGGATGGAGTACTGCCACTGAGAGCCGTCCTTGGTCCTGCTGTCCTCGCTTCACTAGGCCGCCAGCCTCTCACTGTCCTCTCTCCCCCACCAGGACTAAAAACTGTCAGGTCCTTTCTTAGGCTGGCGACAGCCCCGCTCTGCTGTGATAACTTAACTCTCTCTCATCTCAGTTTCCTTGTCTAAACAAGAAAACTGGATTCGGTGATCTCCAGAGCCCCATCCACACCCCAAATACTCTGATGAAATGTATCAGGCACTGAACAGAAATGAACAGCTGATCAGTAAGCAAACACTGTATGCATTGGGTGCCTTCTTAGGCCAGGCACGACTACCGGTGCTTGGGCTGCAGCAGAGAGCAAGGCGTAGCCCAGCACGTGAGAAACTGACATTCTGGGGAGAGGAAGGAGACAGACAATGAACACATCAACGAGTAAGGTCATGTGAGGAACTAATCAGTGCTATGAAACAGCTAAACTATGTAATGTAGACAGTAACTGGGAACACTGCTTTTAGCTGGGTAGGTGGGGGACGCCTCTCTGGAGAAGAGAACTTTAAACTGGCAGCTGCATCATGAGAACAGAGCAGCCATGCCACGTTCTGGGAATGCACAGTGCTAGCAGACAGAGCAGAAAGCAAAAAGCCTGAAGGGGAAGGAGCTTTGTTTGGCCACGGGGTGGGAAGGAGGCCAGAGCGGCTGGAGGGCAGGAAGCAAGAGCACAAAGGCCAGGTCACGCCAGCCTTATGCATAAGGAAACGAGATTTGGATTTTATTCTGGGTACGGTGAAAATGCACTGAAGAATTTTAACCATGGAGTGGTACGATGTAATTGGTGCTTTAAAAAGCTCACTTTGTCTGTCATATGTAGTGTAGAGTGCCAAGGCCAAGAGCAGACCAGTTACCAGGCTGCCATGAAAGTGCCAGCAAGGGGTGAGAGTGGCCTGGACTCACCAGCAGACTGAATGTGAGACTCAAGAGGAAGAGGAGAGTCGGCGCGCCCAGGCTTTTGATCTGAGCAGCTAAGAGAATGGCAGCGCCATTTACTGAAATGAGAAAGGCAGGGCGGCCTGGCTGTCAGAGGCAAGGAGCTGGAGGGTTGGAGAGTTCTGGCTGCCCCATTTGAAGTTTCAGATGACATCTGACATCCAAGAGGAGGTGTTGAGTGGACAGCTGAGCGTGAGTGGAACTCAGAAAGTCTGAGCTAGAAAAAGAAATATGCAAATCGTCACGTCTGGATGGTGTCTGGAGCCACAGGACGGAGTGCAGAGTCCTCTGAAGAGCAGAGATGGGGGTGTTCCAGTTGCTGAGAACAGCCCCCTGGGGCTCTCCAACCGTTTCAGACAGAGAGAGGAATCTGAGATGCTAAGAAGGCACTGCGAGGGCGCGAGAAGGACCAGCAGATGAGTGGGTATGGCCTCAGGCACAAGCTGGAGAAGTGCAAGCTCCAAGGAGACACAGGCCAGTAGAGTCCAGTGCTGCTGAGAGGCTGTGTGGCAGGATGGAATGCTGACCACTGGCCACTTTGCATGTCAGGGTGGCCTTGGACAAGCGCCATTTGGGCAGGGGACGGAGTGGCCAGGAAGAGGATGGAAGGGAAAGAAGCTGAGGCAGTGAGCAGGCGCAGCTCCTCCAAGGGGTTGAGCTGTGACAGGAGCAGAGAACTGGGGCTGGAGCTAAGGGAAACAGGAGCCCAAGGGATGCCTTGTGTGTTCTACAGGGGTCCTGTTAAGACATGCTCACGTGCTGAAACATACAAAGAGAGGGAAATTGATGCTGCGGTGGGAGAGGGGGGCAGAGCTGCAGGAAAAACTTCCTTGAGAAGGTAGGGGGGACGGTGCCGGGGCATAAGTGGAGGAGGGCTTAGATACGCAGGATATCCTTTGGAGCTAGGCTGTCCCTTTCCCCGTAACAAATCCATAGAAACCAACCATCATTCCTCCCCTCAAAAACCTGCAAGCAAGCAATATCTTTATGTTCAGTTCACTAAGCTTTTCTGCATATAAGAGAGCTGCGATCATCCAACTCTCTCCGAACAGAAGAGGCAGAAGTCCAGGTCCCTGTCAGAGTGGCGTTCTCCTGCTAACACCGTCCCAGGCAGTGCGGAGAGCTGGATTGAAGGGCACTTGTTTATTTTAATAAAAGGGCACTTTTATTAAAATATGTATGCAAATTACTAGTTATAAATGCTTTCATTTCTCTTAGTTCCTTTGATGCTCTTAGCACTCCTGCAAGGCACACAGAGCCAAGATTACGATCCCCCTGGTGACAGGTGAGGAAACTGAGGCACACAGAGGTTGAATCACTTGCCCAAGGTTACACAGCTGATAAATGTCAGAGCCAGCGTAACCGAGGTTTTCCACTGTCTCCCCACTGGGCCAAACTGTCTTGAAAAGCTGCAACGACCAAGATATGCCCACTGTGCTGTCAGGAGTTCTCGCAGCCTCAGGAACAGGAACCAGCAGTGACAGGAGGAGAGTGACCGCAGCCTCTAACCGCCCTGCAGCCGGGGAGCTTCGCTCTGCAAACAAACAGCAGCCTGGGAGTAATTCATCAAAGCAAATGAAACTTCCACGGCTCCATTTTCATTCTGAAAGGAAGAATATTAACTCTGGCTTTTCAGCGACCACGGGGCCACAAAGGAAGCCAAAGACAGGTTGACTCGGGGTCCCTCTGCCACCAGGCCCAAAAGGACCAGCAGGTGTGACCTCTCGGGACATAGAGCAGATGGTTCTGGTCCCGCCATGCAGCACTTAATATTCAGCACACTTATCAGGCCACCCAGGCAAACACGCAGGCTGGGGCCCAGGCACCTTCCCAGCCAAAGCAAACACCTCCCTCTCCCTGCCTGGGCTCTCGAATCTTAATTTAGCGCACAGCGTTGCCTTGGCTTCTTCAGGAGTGCTCATTAAGGGGAATTTGTGGCTGTCGGCTCGGGAGCAGGAGCCCAGAGAGGGCAATTTAACATAAGCCTCGCCACCTCTTAAGACTTCACCAGGGGCCAGGATGAATCTACTTGATTTAGGGTTTGTGGAACAGCGTGGAACGTTTAAATCCCTGCCAGGGGCACGTGTGAACAGGTATATAACCCCCGTAAGGGGCATCAGTCATCCATGGAGTCAGCTCTGCCGTTTCCAACTGCGAAGGACAGTTTTTACGTCTGAAGAAATAAAGTTAACCCCTTTCTAGAGGGCCTTTTTGTGTTTAATCTTGCTTAATCCCTGAGTTTGGAAGAATTTCCATCTGGAAAGGAACCTTGGTGTGACCCTCATAGCCATGAGTCTGTCTTCTCCAATAGGTGTTAGGAAGAGGTCCTGCCTCTCCCAGCCCCTCCAGCCCCGCTAGGAGAAACCCTCCAGCTCTCTTCTGTGTTCAGAAACTCTCCCGGGGAAAGAGAAAGACCCCCGAACTGGGAGGGAAACGGCCAGAATTCCAAGGCCGTCTCGGTTCTGTATGACGTTGGACAGGTCACCTCCCTGAGCCTCCCTCTCACTGTCTGTCATGTACAAACCCCACCCTTGCCCAGGCTTGATCCTTCCCAGATAATATCCATTAAAGCCCCTCATCCGTGCCCTGGCACCAAGGGATTATTAGCAGGGAAGTGGCCTCTGTGGTGAGAGCTCACCCAACACCATGAGGGGTGATTTTTTTTAATGGCATATCTGTACCGTGCCTTCCATTCTGGGAGCCCATAGTAATCAAAATCCCAGTATAGACAGAGCTTCATCACTTAACTGGGGCCGTAAGTGAATGAGCTGGAAATGGTGCCTTTTGTGTTGAGGTCTGTGCGTGTGAGGAGCTATGTCTTGGAGCAGAGCGCGCTCTCAGCCCTATTCTGTAGCATTTCTTCCTAGGCCCCACCCCACCCACCCCCATCATTACTGCATGCAAGTGTGTGAGGGGCTCAGAGACCATCCTGGGTGGGAGATGGCTGAGACTCCGTGCTCCTCACCACCAGCAGCTTTCACAATCCTGGCCCAGGCTGCACATCAGCAGTGCAGCAGGAACTTCAGACCCCAGAGCTGGTCAGCAGCCACATGCCCACAGGCCCCCAGCTCTTGCCCTGCGGGTTCTTATACTAGAGAGACAAAAGCAGCAAGTCTCAGACCTGGCCAGGCATCAGAATCACCTGGACCCACCCCAGCCATCCTGACTTAATGGTTCTGGGCTGTGGTCTGGGCACCAGGATTTCTAGAGAGGGTCCAGGGATTTCCACTGTGTAGCAGAGCTGGGAATCACGAGTCCAGAGTGACTGGACTCCATCATGGGCTCTGGTGTACCTTGTCTTCTTAATTCCTTTTTAAGATTCAATTTAGACAGGTCAGAATGTTTTAAAAATAAGGACCGTATTTGTTTAATTAAACAGCAAGGTCTGCTGGACATCGTGGCTCATGCCTGTAATCCCAGTACTTAGGGAGGCCAAGGCAGGCAAATCACTTGAGGTCAGGAGTTCAAGACCAGCCTGGCCAACATGGTGAAACTCCATCTCTACTAAAAAGAAAATACAAAAATTAGCCAGGCATAGTGACAAGCTCCTGTAATCTCAGCTACTCTGGAGGATGAGGCAGGAGACTCACTTGAACCTGGAAGGTGGAGGGAGCAGTGAGCTGAGATCTCACTACTGCACTGCAGCCTGGGAGACAGAGGAAAACTCCATTAAAAAAAAAACAAGGCCAGCCAGAGGTCTTGCATACAGAATTAGAACAGAAGGACCAAGGGCTCACAGCCTTGAATTATTTCCAATCTCTTTGCACGAACTCAACATTCAGTGTGTCACCGAGAATGATGTCATCTTCCTCCGCAATATCAAGCCAACCAAGCCCACACTCTTCTCCCACTACCAGGTTCCTGTGGCCACATCTAGATGGCTGCAGCTGCCTGCTCACCCGTTCCCTGACCAGTCTCACCCCTCAGTCTCTCTGTCCACTGTAATTTTTTTAAACATTGTATTACTTCATCGAAGAATCTCAGAAATTCTCTCTTGCTCTTATGAAATTAGCCAAGCTCTAAGCAAAATAACTGCATATCCGTCTTACCAGTTCTTATACTTTAACGTGCTAATGAATCAACAGGTTTGTCAAAATACAGATTCTGATCCCGTAAGTCCACGGCGGGGCATGCCCTAGACTCCGCGTTTCTTAAGCTTCCTAGAAATACCAGCACTGGTGTCTATGTGCCACATTTTCCCTATCCAGTCTATTGTCGATGGGCATTTGGGTTGCTTCCAGGTCTTTGCTATTGTAAACAGTGCTGCAATGAACATTCGTGTGCACGTGTCCTTATAGTAGAACGATTTATAATCCTTTGGATATACACCCAGTAATGGGATTGCTGGGCCAAATGGAATTTCTATTTCTAGGTCCTTGAGGAATCGCCACACTGTCTTCCACAATGGTTCAACTAATTTACACTCCCACCAACAGTGTAAAAGTGTTCCTATTTCTCCACATCCTCTCCAGCATCTGTTGTCTCCAGATTTTTTAATGGTCGCCATTCTAACTGGCGTGAGATGGTATCTCAATGTAGTTTTGATTTGCATTTCTCTGATGACCAGTGATGATGAGCATTTTTTCATATGTGTGTTCCTATGCAACAATTCTGCATGTTCTTCACATGTACCCCCAAACCTAAAATGCAATAAAATAAATGGGAAAAAAAATAAAATAAAATAAAATAAAAACAGAAAAAAAATAAAAATAAAAAAAAATAAAGAGCCACAACAGAAGTTTTACCTAAAAAAAAAAAAAAAAGAAATACCAGCACTGCTCGTCCATGGGCAGAACTTTGCGAATCAAGAAGCCACCTTGCTTTTTCTAGGTATCCCATCTGCTCTAGCAAGGAGAAACGTGAGGCCCAGAGAACTGACGTGACTTGTCCAAAGTCACACCGTGATTTGGGGACTGTCCTGGCTAAAACGCATGGGCCCTGGTTCTCAATCCAGAACACCTTCTTTATGCCCAGCCATAGGAGGTGACAGGATGGGGGCCATGTGGTCAGGAGGAGCCATCCTGAAGTATAATTAATATCCGGAGCAAAAAGCAAGGAGAAAATCTCTCCGAGGAATAGGTAGGATGTGGGGTTGGCTGGGTATGGTGGTGTAATCCCAGCACTTTGGGAAGCCAAGGTGGTTGGATCGCTTGAGCTCAGGAGTTTGAGACCAGCCTGGCCAACATGGTGAAACCCCATCCCTACTAAAAATACAAAAATTAGCCAGGCATGGTGGCAGGTGCCTGTAATTCCAGATACTTGGGAGGCTGACGCAGGAGAATCACTTGAACCCAGGAGGTGGAAGTTGCAATGAGCCGAGATTGTGCCACTGCACTCCAGCCTGGGCAACAGATGGAGACTCCATCTCAAAAAAAAAAAAAAAAAAAAAAAGAAAGAAAGAAAACCGTGGAGTAGGAAAACAGGCATCAGTCTCAGCTCAGAGAGGTGGAACTTCTACAAAGGGCAAAGGGACCCCTCCCTCCAGAGCTCCAGAGGCTGGGGTGTAAATGCAGCTCCTGGGAGGCAAGACACAGATGCAGTGCCCAAGATCCAGGGGAAGTGGCTGGTGGCCTCCCTTCATCCCCATTCAATCCTGGGAAAAGTCAGAGTCAGCATGCATAGCCTAACCCAAAGCATCTTGTCTCCCTTTCAGGTTTGGGAAACAATTGAATTTCCAGGAAGTATCCAGCCATGCAAGGATGAAGTACAGATGAAGGCAGCACCCCTCACTTGCTCTGGCTTCAGAAGTGATCTATGAGCTGCTGGGAGCAACTAGTGACTTGGGTTCCCATGGAGTGGGCTGTGTTTCTTTAAGGATGCTGTCCTGGAGGGCTGGGGCTGACCATGACATCCTTCCTGTGGTTTCTGGAGCTGCTGGCAGGGCCAGGCAATGCCAGAGTGCTAGGGGCAAGGCGTGGGCTTCAGCTCACTGTTGTAGTGATGTTACATGTAGATCATTATAAACTTTTGAGGATGTAAAATAGCACCGTCATAATATGATGTCAGGGGAAGCTCACACTGGTGGAGGGTGGGGGGAATAATAATCGGTTATTTTTAGTGATTGCCAGCCCTCTCCCATGTCCCATGTCTGGTTTAAAAGCCCAGAAATGGCCGTGACAGGCCCGGGCAGGATGTCCAAGCCACAGGCAAGGCAGTGAAATGTAGGGCATCTGGAAGGCCAATCCTGATCTCCCAGACCACATCTTCCACCATCAGCCTCTTGGCCAGGATGACCTGGAGGCAGTGCCTGAACAGCTGTGTCTTCAGGGAGCCACCCACCCTGCAGAGTCTAAGGACATCATAGCACCCAGAGAACAGCGGGCAGCTCCTGAAGGCTCTGCTGAGAGCTCGAGAGAGGGCACCGTGGGTACCTTGGGCCTTGCAGCCTTCACCCCGCCACTTGGGGCCTTGCAGGATTTAGGCAGACACTCCCCACTTCCACAGGGAAAAACATCACTGCCTGGGGGTCTTGTCTCCCCGGGCCCTCTCCATGACAGAGCCGAGGGAAGGTGGGCGGCCCTCAAGGAGTTTCTTGAAGAACTGTCTCCTGGGTCAGAGGGTTCCAACCCAGCCGCAGCCAGGGAGAGGCAGTGGAGATGAGCAGGGGTGGCACCTGGAAATGAAACTAGCTGAATAAAAGTGCTTGTCCACTGCTCCTGTATCTCTGTCCGATAAATATAGGACCTAGTGACCCTGGATGGGGAGCAGAGAGATAATATAGTATAATGGGCTTGATTTTCATTTTCCTTTTATAGGACTGGGTAAAAGGATCATGCAGGAGAAGATAAAACCATGACATTTCTGAGCTAGGCAGGCTCATCAAGCTGCTCGAATACACACCTCTAGTTTATGTAATCAGAAGACTGGAGTGGCTGGGTGTGGTGGCTCACGCCTGTAATCCCAGCACTTTGGGAGGCCGAGGCAGACGGATCACCTGAGGTCAGGAGTTTGAGACTGGTCTGACCAAAATGAAGAAACCCCATTTCTACTAAAAATACAAAATTAGCTTAGCATAGTGGCACATGCCTGTAATCCCAGCTACTCGGGAGGCTGAGGCAGGAGAATGGCTTGAACCTGGGAGGTAGAGGCCGCAGTGAGCTGAGATCACACCATTGCACTGCATCTTGGGCAAGAAGAACAAAACTCCGTCTCAAAAAATAAAGAAGACTAGAGTGAAGGGGAGACTCAGCATGCTCTTCTATGCTAGTTAGTGACAAATGTCCCCTCTTCAGAGGGCTCCCCCTGACCACCCTGTCTCGAGTCACCCCCTATTTATCCCCTATCCTGTTACCATTTTTTTCTCCATCACTAGCTGACATTTTATCCTCCCAAACTTGCCTATTTTTGTAATACAAAATAGGCAACCCCCCGTAATACTAAGAGCTCCAATGCCACAGGGACCTGTCTGTCTTGTTCATTGCTGTGTCTCAGGCACAGTCGCTGTTCAGTAAACAGTCTCAGTTCATGAGTGGACAGCCAGTAAACAGTCCATGAGTGCAGGAGCCAGAACCCAGATTTGTTTCTCAGGCTTGCGTCACTCTGACTTCCCCGGGGGTTTTAATTGAATCCTACTGGGGGAGGGGCCCCCATCTCTAGTCCACCCCTGGCCCTCACAGTTCAATGGAACATAGCCCTCTGTAAAGTCTGTAGAACCAGAGGAAGACCAAATTCTGATTCAAGAAGCTTCCCCAGGAGTCCGTGGGACACACATGTAAATGCACACACACACACTGCCTCTCTCAGGAACCCTGAAGATGGCATGGCATTTGCCATGTCCCCCATGTAGCAGCAGTAGTGTTCCTGGCATGCCTTAGTGCCTTCAGCCCTCTAGAGCTGGGTAGCGTCTACTGACGTTTTTATTTTCTTTTATTTATTTTTTGAGATGGGGATCTCGCTCTGTCACACAGGTTGGGGTGCAGTGACGCAGCCATAACTCACTGTAGCCTGCAACTCCTGGGCTCACGTGATCCTCTCACCTTGGCCTTCAAAGTAGCTAGGACTACAGGCATGCACCACCACACCTAGCTCATTTTTAATTTTTTCGTAGAGACAGGGTCTCACTATGTGGCTCCGGCTGGTCTCAAATTCCTGGCCTCGAGCAACGCTCCCGCCTTGGCCTCCCAAAGTGCTGGGATTGCAGACATGAGCCACAGCACCGTGCCAGTCTTTCGACATTAGATCTCCCGCTGAGATATCATCTCCTGGACCCAAAGACCTTATTGACCGAGATGTGTGGCATAGCCCATGCAGGGTGTGAACCAGCCTCCTGGGGTAATCTCTTAGGATGGGAAAGGAAATAAAGAAGACAGAAAAACACACAGCCTGGGATCTGGGTCACTGGTGTCCAGACCATATGCAAAGTGTGTGCAGCAACTGGCCCAGGAGGCTCTTGCTCCAAACATCCCGTCCCAATAGAAGCCTGGCCTCTGGTATGGACTCATACTTGACAGCAGTGCACCTTTGCCAAAGTTCACTGGCCTCTGCATATGGGAGAAATCAATGCATTGTTTGAAAAGAATTTCCAGTAATCCACCTGGGCTCAGTGGAGCCATGGATGACAAGAAGTATCTGAGTTCACTGTAAGCCAAAATATGAAGTTTTCCAAAATGTTTTCTGGAAAGCAGCATAGCCAGTGACTCCAGCCCAGTCTCTGCTAGAATTCAACTGGCTCTACCAATCCCTTGACGGGAAGCGGGCTGGAGGGAGGTGGGAGGAGGGAGGTTAAAATGTACCTTGCTCAGATCTTGCTAAAAAGGATTTTTAGAAAGAAGATAGAGAAACTGTGGTATACTGAGTAAGTCGCTTTAATTCTCCACCACCTGTATAGAATCATACATGCAAAGCTTTGTCATGGCCCACTTTGAGTAATGTGATGTTGGCCAACGTAATGCAGGCAGGCTTGAATTGTGCTTGACTGGTTGGGCTTGCCTCTTGCTCCAGTGATCTCTCTTGGGATGAACATGCCCTGGGTAGCTGCTGCCCCTTCAGCCTGGAACATCCAGAGAGCAGACCTGAGCCCAGTCAACATCCTGGAGCAGAGCTTCCCAGGCAAGCCCAGCCCAGATCAGCTGAACTATGGCTCACCCAAAGGCCTATTCGCATAAAAGTAAGTGACGCTTGTTGTAAACCACTGAGGTTTGGGGTGGTTTGTTATATAGCATTAATTATAGCAATAGCAGACTGGCACAGAAATTGGAACCCAGAGACAGTACATGACTAGATCTGGGATTTCTCAGTCCGGAGTTCATTGTCTCTCCATGCAGCCTGTGGAAAGGCACTGAGAGCATCCTGTATACGGAAAAGTGGGACTGCCACCTACAGTAGCCATGATAAAGCAACAAGGACCTGATTTACCCTCCTGCTTTAAATGACTAAAAACGAGGCGAAATCCACTATAGAAACCAGTGGTTTTCAGCCATTGGATAACAGGCAGTACAGGGTATTATTGAACCCCAAGAGAAGAGAAACAAGTGAGGGGAGCCCTGTGATTGCTCCAACTTACTGCCTGCAGTGAGTTTGCAGGCTGCAGCCCAGGAAGGGGGAACCAGGGAGAGCCCAGTGGTTTCCCTGAGTTGAGGAAATTGAGCTGGGAATCCAGGGAGGATAAAGTGGCTTATATTTGCAAGGCAGAGTCCCAGTGATGAAAGAGAGAGAGAGAAAGAAAGTGAGCATGCTCTGGAGATCTTCAGAGGATTATTCTTGAGTCTTCAGCTGATCAACATATGCATGTGAGGAAATTACCCAAGGCAAGAGAAAGAATCTCCAGGAAGGAGCAGGTCCTGACATAACACTGGGTTAGGGAGAGTTCCTGTTCCCAACAGCCCGAGTGGAGAAACCTCCTCCCAAAACGGTTGTTGTATAGAGACACAGAAGGTACTGCCTCAGAAGTGGGGCCAAATTAGTCCGAGATGATAGATTGCTGTGGTCCCACCTAACAAAGCTTAAAAAGCCAGCCTCAAAGGAGGCAAATTGTTTCCAGTAAGTTTCCAGGTAACTTCACTGAGTCCCAAACAAAGCTCAAAAATAGCTAAAGGAATACAAAAAAAAAAAAAAAAAAAAAAGAAAACAAAAAAAAAAAAAAAAAAAAGAAAGAAAGAAACCAGCATCCAACAATATAGAATCCACAATGTCTGATATCCAATAAAAAATAATCAGGCATGCAAAGAAGCAGAAACATATCAACCATATGAAGAGAAAAAACAATCAATAGAAATAGAGGCCAGTTGTGGTGGCTCACAACTGTAATCCAGCACTTTGGGAGACTGAGGTGGGAGGATCACCTGAGGTCAGGAGTTCGAGACCAGCCTAGTCAACATGCTGAAACACCATCTCTACTAAAAATACAAAAAATAGTCGGGCATGGTGGTGGTAGGCACCTATAATCCCAGCTACTGAGAAGGCTGAGGCAGAAGAATCACTTGAACCCAGGAGGCGGAGGTTGTGGTGAGCCGAGATCGTGCCGTTGCACTCCAGCCTGGGCAACAAGAGCGAAACTCCATCTCACAAAAAAGAAAAAAAAAAAGTTCTGGCAGCAGCAGCTCAAGTGGCCAAGGCAAGATGGGTCAAAGTCAGAGTGGTGGTCATGATCCTGAAGGTGGCAAGAAGGATGACAAGGACAAGAAAAATATGAACCCCCTGTACCAACCAGAGTAGGGGAAAAAGAAGATAACAGAGGGACCAGATGCTGCCAGCAAACTGCCACCGGTACCTCACACCCAGTGCCGGTTAAAATGACTGAAGTTAGAATTAAAGACTATCTTTTCATGGAGGAAGAATTCATTAGAAATCAGGAACTAATGAAACTATTAGAAGAAAAGCAAGAAGAGGAAAGATCAAAAGTGGATGATGTGAGGGGGACCCCGATGTCAGTAGGAATCATGGAAGAGATCATCGATGCATCGTGTCTGCATCTGTGGGCTCAGAACACTATGTCAGCATTCTTTCGTTCGTAGACAAGGATCTGCTGGAACCTGGTTCCTCAGTCCTGCTCAGTCACAAGGTGCATGCCATGATAGAGGCGCTGACGGATGACGCGGATCCCCTGGTCTTAGAAATGAAGGTGGAAAAGGCTCCGCAGGAGACCTATGCCGGTATTGGGGGTTATACAACCAAATTCAGGAAATTAAGGAATCTGTGGAGCCTCCTCTCACCTATCCTGAATATTATGAAGAGATGGGTATAAAGCCTCCTAAGGGGGTCGTTGTCTATTGGTCCACCTGGCACAGGTAAACCATTGTTAGCCAAAGCAGTAGCAAACCAAACCTCAGCCACTTTCTTGAGAGTGGTTGGCTCTGAACTTACTCAGAAATACCCAAGTGATGGGCCCAAACTCATACGGGAATTATTTTGAGTTGCTAAAGAGCATGCACAGTCCATCGTGTTTATTGATGAAATTGATGCCATTGGGACAAAAAGATATGATTCAGATTCTGGTGGTGAGAGAGAAATTCGGTGAACGATGTTGGAACTGATGAACCAGTTGGATGGATTTGATTCTAGGGGAGATGTGGAAGTGTTGGCCACAAACCGAATAGAAGCTTTGGATCCAGCACTTACCAGACCAGTCCTCAATGACAGAAAGATTGAGTTCCACCTGCCTGATAAAAAGACTAAGAAGCATATCTTTCAGATTCAAAAGGCAGAATGACACTGGTTGATAATGTAACCCTGGACGACTTGATCATGGCTAAAGATGACCTCTCTGGTGCTGACATCAAGGCAATCTGGACAGAACCTAGTCTGATGGCCTTAAGAAAATGTAGAATGAAAGTAACAAATGAAGACTTCAAAAAATCTAAAGAAAATGTTCTTTATAAGAAACAGGAAGGCACCCCTTGAGGGGCTCTATCTCTAGTGAACCACAGCTGTCATCAGGAAAATGGTTGGGAGATTTCTCGATCCCTGAAAGGGATGAGGCTGGGGGAGTTGCCCAGAGGAATCCCTGTTCCTGTTGATTTTTATTAGCAAAACATTGTGTCTTTTGGAGTACGATGTGTAAGTGCCCATTGGGTGGCCTTCGTCTGTTGGTCACTGTGCAGCAGTCTGCTTCCCAATAAAGACACACACACACACACACACACACACACACACACATACAGAGAGAGAGAGAGAGAGAGAGAGAGAGAAATAGAAACAGCCCCCAGGCATAACACAGTTGACACAGTTGATCAAGTAAAGAAACAGAAACTTTTTTTTAAAATGCAATGAATGTGTGTTTCAAATCTGGGCAGAAAAATGCTCCTTGTAATTCCTTTAACATAAACATGGCTCATTCATCTGGCTATTGTTTTAACAAGGATGTGCCATCCATGTGCTCCTCACCTCTGAGGAGTCAGAGGTGACAGAGACAGAGAAAGTGCCAGCATTTTTGGAACCTACGTTCTAATGAAGGAGAGGAACAATAAACAAGTAAGCAAGACAATCTGATTAAGAAGGAGTGGGGTTAGCTGGGCATGGTAGCACATGCCTGTAGTCCCAGCTACTTGGGAAGCTGAGGTGGGCGAATCCCTTGAACTCTGGAGGTTTAGGCTTAAGTGAGCCGTGATCACGCCACTGCACTCCAGCCTGGGTGACAGAGCAAGACCCCGTCTCAAAAAAAGAATAATGATAAGAAGAAGTTGGGGGCGGGGCAGGATGGGCCTGGACTCACTGTCTAGGTGGGTGGGAGTGTGAGAACCAGGCAGAATACAAAGACAGAAGCAGGGGAGGGAAGCTTAGGACAATGATGACAGGCTAGGCGTTGGGTAATAGGAGGAGGCATAGGACATGGAGCTTGGCATAACAGAGGCTTATGGGGATTTGGGTCATGTGAGCACTTGGGGGAGACAGTGTTCCTTCCATAACACATGCCCAGGGACTGCCAGGGCTCTGAGGCAGAGCAGGTATAGAAAGGTTGGCTGTGAATGTTCGAAGTTGAAAACGTAGGTGTCAAATGTGGGAGGGAAAAGCAGTGTTTCCTTTTATACAAGCTCTGCCTCACCTTGTGAAAAGTGGCCTCCGAATGTGGCCCCGGATGCATCTCTCAAGGAATGGGAAGAGGCAGTAACCTTTTCAGAGTTAACTGCTTCATTTGGGGTTTCCATGGCCCCGTGCCAGCCAGTTTCACACACACTGAGGGGAACTCAGCAAAGAGCCAGCAGCACAGCAGCTGGTACTCTTCTTCCCTCTCCATTCGCTCAGCTCCTGATCTCATGGGGGCAGCCCTGCCCCAGGCCAGCACCCATCCTTTTCTGGCCCCAGGTGTGGAATGCTGTTGTTATCTTTTCTCTGAAATATCTTCTGGGTTTGTCTTGTCCATCACTGTCCTTAGACTGAGGCAAGCAGTCCCCCTGCCTTTAGCCCCAGGCTTCGGGGGGAACCTGTGCTTTGACATGCTTTATTAGAAACTTTCTATGTCTCCCTCTGGTGCTGGCACCAGCCATGACCAACAATGTCATCCATGCAGGCCTCCCCTAACACAGTTCAGGCCTCATGGGGTCTCAGTTCCCTTTTCTTCTTTCAGGAAGCTCTCCTGTACGTGCATGGGTTGACCAGATGTCCCAAGGTGCTCTAGGACTCATGCTTATGAAGCTGTTTTAGGGCCTCCTAGTCAGTCCCTGGTTCCAGGAAAGCAGCCTGATGAGCAGATCATTCCTGCTGGCTGGCGTGGCATTTCTTTTATGGCACTACCTGGGATTGGGCCATCAGACCAGAGCTAACATTCTGATTTAAGTGACTCTTAACAATCCACCAAAGGACAAAGAATCGTCATGTGAACCAGTTAGACAATAAACAAATGCTTAAGTACCTCTTCTCTGTCATTATTCTAAATCTACACAGATAAATCATTGTACCTCACATGGGATTCACCTGAGAGAAGAATCCTGATCCTTAAAAAAAAGAACGAGGCAATTTCTGAACAAAATTAATGACAGGTGTGTCTGTTTGTCTGTTTCAAGGCTTTACCTTGAATCACCCTTCAGCTTTCCCTGGCCTGTCTGCTGGTCACAGCACGAGCTGGCCCACCTCTGAGATCATACTTTCTGGTCACAAGGGCAGACAAAGACCCACACAAACCCGCATCACTGCCACCTCCACATAGGATGCTGTGGGGAGACTCCAGGAACCCAGGCTCCTCCATCCAAAGCTTGTGACTCCAGCCACGTGGTGCAAACTATTTGGGGGGCATGGTTAGGGAGGTGGCATCTAAAACCAGGGCTTTCTCTATCCCCACTTGCCCTTTCTACTACAAGGCATGCACCTGGAGCAGGTGGGCCTTATCCTCTGTGTTCTGGTTTGGAAAGTGTCTTTTATCACCCGTATGGATATGTGTCTATTGAGGGGCTCCATAGTGAATACCTATGTTGGATGGCGGGATGGCAGCCTGTCCTCTCCTTATCTTGGGGCTCATTCAAATGGAAAGAGACTCTTGCCCAGCTGCTCTGTTGACTCTGCATTCTCTGCCCATTGTACACTGAATCGATTGGGCAGATGTTGGGGGGAGGTGTTGTTTTTCTTCTTTTTTCCCAATCTCCTTATTAGTTCAGCCTCAGAAAGTCCCTTATCACCTCCGGATGTCAGGCCACACTCTGCCATCAGGCCTGGCCATGTCAGACTCTCCATTAATTGATTTTGCCCTCCCCCTTGGGAAGCATAAATTGGCTTTGCTCATTAGCAGCAATAATTCCCTGAAAGAGATTGTAAATTATGCCTTGTGTCCACCCAGAGCTCACAGCAGAGTGGTGCCCACGTAGGGAGATGTTGGACTGGGAGGTCTCCGCAGCCCTACAGCTTTTCTCCTCAGCTTGACCAAGTGCTGACCTCACAAGACCACAGTGGACTAGGAAGAGCAGCTGAAACGGGACCCGGCACAGGGAGGGTGCTCAGTCAGTATGTGAAGAACGAGTCAAGGCAGGACGCAAGGGAGGCAGGATGGGGACTTCCTCTCTGGTGCAGAGAGCTTTGTGGGCCTCTTGAGCTGAGCTCTCCCCCAGAGTCCACCATGACGTTGCCCTTTCTGTGTCTTTTGTGGCCCTGGGGTTTTCAGAAGTCCCCCTTAAACAGAAAATGCTTCTGAGAAAGACTCTATCCTACACCCCAGCCAGGTGATGTCTTCTTGGGCTCTGGCTTGTTTGTGAAAAACTGATGTAAGAGGGAGATGTGAAGGTGTGACCAGAAGAGAGTAGAGAGGCACAGTAAAGAGAAAGAGCCAGGAAAGGCAGGAGGAAGCTGTTCTGGCTGACTTTGCCAGAACATGGTAGATTCTCAACAGATAGTCCCAGCATACAATAGGTTCCCAACAGATAGATAGTCCCAGCACACAGTAGGTTCCCAACAGATAATTCGTAAATGAATGGAGTGTCAGCCCACAGGTGCCCAGTACCTGAGGGAGGGAGGGCACCCTGATGGCTGATTTAGCCCTCTCTCTACCCCAGCCCATCTTAGATGTCCCTACGGCCCACTGTGTTCATCCTCTTCTTCTATGCAGATAGTCCGTTCTCTTGTCCTTCATTTCTGTCCGTCTTAAAACAATCATCATTACTTGTGGGCTGTGTCCAGACTGATCAAAGACACTCAGTGCTACAGAGCTGCTCAGTCCTGCCTGAGACCCTGCAGACATCCATGGATGAGCTTTCTAAATGATACACGACAGAGCTCTCCATGTATTGAGCTTCTCCAGGGCAATCAAATAGGGTTTGACTCTCACACTGCCTTTCAGATATAATTCTAACTCTTGCCTAAGGCAGGAGCTGGTGCACCTGTGGTAGAGAGGAGTACCAGCACTCTGTTGCCCCATCTGATTCCAGATGCTTTCTTCTCCCTCCAAGATAAGCCCATATCCCAACAAGGTGCTGTCTGAGAAAGCTCCAGGACCAGCTGAGGTGGGGTTTGCACAGAACCACTTCAGAGACCCCCAGATGGCCTCAGAGGAATCCAGAAGCAGCAGAATTCCAGAGAAGATGGGCTCCATCACAGCACCCACAGACAGGGCCATGCCTAAGTGCCTAAGCCACAGGGCAGACGAAAGGCTGCAGGCTTGTCACTGCGTCGGGACGTTCTTAATGAACAGCCCATCCAGCGTGGGCTCTACCTCCCCTCACTGCGATTTGTTGTTTGGTTTTGTTTGGTTTTTAGCAGAACCCTGTGCTACTATCAGTCTCTTGATCATCCACATACCTGAAAATAATAAATTTCTCCCCCTTGTTTTATCTTCTGCAAGGTCTCTCTCTCCCTCTCTCTCTCTCTCTCTCTCTGTCTCTCTCTCTCTCTCTCTCTCTTTTGTTCTCTCCTCCTTATTACAAAAACAATTGTGGCTTGTCCTGGACAGACAGGCCACTGTATCTGCCACAGCAGATACGATGGTGGCTACACGTGTGATGCCCCCATCCCCCAGGCTGGGGCAGGTCAGCTGAGGGAGGCACTTCACCCAAGGACAGGCCATCCTCAGCCCACCAGACACCTCTAGAGTAGCCACCATGAAAAGGCACTCCTGGGCACTTAGCCTCTCCATAAAGGATTTAAGTCAAGAAATACCAAGAGAAAGAAGCAGAGGACAACGGAGCAGATCTGACTGGATGCCAGGAGGGGAGCCCCAAGGCAGAGAAACGGCAGACAGGAAGCACCTGGGGTGAGTGGCGAGCGGTCGGGCCAGGCTGCCAGTAAAAAGGTAGAAGGGTCCGGAACCCTGGCTGCTCCCCAGTTCCTACAACACAGTCTAATTACCGGAAATACCCGGAGTGTGTTCTGATGCCTTCAAACCCAAATAGTTGGAACTTGAATAGTTTTTGAGAAAGAACTCAGGCGGGGCTCAGTGTCTTATGTCTGTAATCCCAGCACTTTGGGAAGCTGAGGCGGGTAGATCGTCTGAGCTCAGGAGTTCAAGACCACCCTGGGAAACATGGCGAAACCCTGTCTCTACTTAAATACAAAAAATTATCCAGGTGTGGTGGTGCATGCCTGTAATCCCAGCTACTAGGGAGGCTGAGGCAGGAGAATTGCTTGAGCCCGGGGAGGCGGAGGTCGCAGTGAGTTGAGATTGCACCACTGCCCTCCAGCCTGGGTGGCAGAGTAAGATTCCATCTCAAAAAATAAAAATTAAAAAAAAAATTCACAATAACAATTGGGAAGTAACAGAATACCTAATAATGGCTGAAACAAATAAGGTTTATGTTTCTAACATAAAAAGATCTCTAGAGAGAGGTGTGCCAGGGAACTGGTCCAGTGTCTTTGCAGTGCCCATGACCTCACCCTCAGGGACACAAGATGGCTCAGCAGGTCCAGACAGAAAGAGGGAGAAATGTGGGGCCAGCTGCAGATGAACCCGTCATCAAGAAACAACAATTTTACCTGAACCTCCATAGCCCACTCTGCCCACTCTGCCCAATCATGGCTGGACCTGGGTCATGCAGCCACCCCCAACTGCAAGGGAGCCTGGGAAAGAGGGTGCAGGGGACACATTGACCTCAGGTCTCCTCCCCAGGCTTTGATGTGTCTTTCTTCCAGTGGCCTAGCTTGCACCTGGGGCTCTCCTTTGGTGGACTCTCCACAGCCTCCTGGAGCCATCTTGCCTGAGAAATGCACAAATGACTGACTAAAGTGGGGATATGAAAGCCAGCTCCCCTGCTGGGACTCGCTGGGGTATGCTTCACCTGCCAGAGCTCTCAGGAACCAGGCTGAGGCTGGGACTGCGGTGCCTTGTTGGGCTTTCTCCTCGCCCTGACCCTCTTGCCCCATTGTCTGATGGGTCTGCCCTGACTTCGCTGCTCCCAGGGGCTGAAACAGAGGGGAGGAAGATTAGCACGATGACTTACACCAATTATGCTCCATTGCCTGGGGTTGACACTTACAAAGCCGGGGTTCTGCTAGCTGGGAAGGAGGGAAAGGATACTCAGCAAGCAACTAATAATGTCTGCAGCCACAGCTCATTAAAGGAAACAGCAGAACACGCAGCAGAGAAGTCGGAATCCTCACCCTGTGATAGTGGGAATATAAAATGATTCAGCCACTTTGGAAAATAGGCTGGCAGTTCCTCAAAAAAGTCAACACAGAGTGGCCAGATAGTACAGAAATTCCACTCCTAGGTATGTACCTATGAGTAATGCAAACATGTACACAAAAAAAACTCACACACAGAGGTTCATAGCTGCTTTATTCATAATAGAAGAAAACAGAGACAACCCAAATGTCCATCAACTGGAAATCAAATGGATAAACAAATGTGTTAAAGCCACACACAATGAAATATTATGCAGCCAGAAAGAAGGATGAAGTATCGTTGTATGTTGCAACAAGGCTGAATCTTGAAGACTCTGTGAATATACTAAAAACCATTGAATTGCACACTTTAAATGTGTGGATGATACGGCATGTGAAATATGTCTCAATAAAGCTGCTATATACATGTATGTGAACAAGCACGTGCACACACACACATGAAAAGAGAAAGGAAAGCATCCTCAATTCCACCCACTCAGAGCTGCTGTTACCATCCTAGGATCAGGATATACTTTAAGTTTCTTTTCAATTCACATGGATATTTCACCGACATATCCTCTGAAGGTAACCCACTAGAGAGCTTCATTCAAGACAAATTAGCAAAAGCTATAAAGCCATTGTGTCCAATTTATCAGCAGAATCTACCCTGATACTCTTACCATCAGGCTGAGCGAGACAATCAGCTATTTACTTTGCCCTGATTTGTCACTCAGTTTACTCATCCTGAGGTTCCCCCAATAGGCAGGTCAATTCTCCTGCCCCATTTTGTAGCCAAGGCAACTGAGTAGAAGGTTTATTCACACCCATTCGGATCTCTTCCCAGCTCCTAAGCTGGGGGCTTGCAGCCTTCAAGGGTGAAGACACTGGCGGCTGCCAAGAGAGCCCACTGGGGCCTGTACAGAGTGAGCACACCTATCCGATTTAGCCCAGAAACATCCATCCAACTTGAAGCCAGACGGAGAGACATGAAGCACTCAGGAAGACCTGGTAGGTCTCTTTGAAGGGTCCATGATACTGACTTCCATGGAAACAAAGGCCGGGTGGGGGTGGCCGGCCTGTTTGCGCTCACAGCACAGCACTTAGTGCAGCCAAGCTGAGCCGCACTGTTCAAACAGTCTTCCCCAGCCTCCAGACACCTGTGCCGAGGAGGAGGGCAGGGCACGGCAGGCAGGGCACAGGTCCCCGGGTGCTTTCTCCTCACCTGTTTCCCGCCTCTTCCCCTTAGCCAGCCCCACGGCCCTGGCAGGGTCCTGGCCACACCATGCCCGGTGCTGGGCTCTGCAGCTGCTGGGGTGGCCGGGTGCTGCCCCTGCTGTTGGCCTATGTCTGCTATCTGCTGCTTGGTGCCACCATCTTCCAGCTGCTGGAGAAGCAGGCGGAAGCTCAGTCCAGGAACGAGTTTCAGCTGGAGAAGCTGCGCTTCCTGGAGAACTACACCTGCCTGGACCAGTGGGCCCTGGAGCAGTTTGTGCAGGTGAAGGGGAGCGATGTGGGATTGGGATGGAGAGGCCTGAGAAGGCTGGTGGAATGGGGGTTCCTGTGGCAGATCCAGAGTCCTCACCCAGGGGCGGATGCCCCGTTTGGAAACAGCATGTGGTGGGAACAGAGAGCCTGATGAGATCTAGTCCTGGATTCTGGCCCCAGGTCTACCTTGAACAGGTCACTTAACCTCTCTAGACCCAAATGCCCTCATCTATAAGGCAAAGAGAATTACCATATCTAAACTGCAGACATTTGACAGCAGATTAAAAGCCCTCTCTAAGCTGTCACTTGCCGGATGAATGGGAACCAGATGTCAGTTTTATCAACGCTGTGCAAATTTCCTTCTCCCACACTCTCACACTTCCCCTTCCCCAACTCCAGGACTGCAGCTCCTTCTGCTCTCTCCCCAGCTGCAGGTGGGAGACACAGATAAACGCCAGGAGCAGCCACCAAGCTGGCCTTTCCTGGCCTGTTTGTACCTGGAGCTGGGTTTGGGGGGCAATGGCCAAGGTGACTGAGATTGCCAACATGGCACCCAAAGAGGGCCCTCTCTTGGTAACAGAGTGGGTCACCCTCTGCCTGGGTCCTCTCTGCTTCTCTCTTTCCCAGAAATAAGGCAAAACCAGGTGTTGTGGGGGGGAGGTGAATGCATCTGAAACAGGCGCTGGAGCTACAGCCCCTGCAAAGGAATAGATCAAATGCAGAATCACTTTATCAATTATCTATTATCTATTGATAATTGGTATTTACTGAGCATTTACAATGTGCCTAAACCAGTGGGGAGCAGGGTCATCATGGCCAGCTTCATCCAATCATGATTCACTCACCTAACACTGAGCGTGTTACCGGTGTCTTCTCATAATTACCTATTACAATCCCTATCTCCCAGGAACTGAGGCAGAATACATTGGCCAAGGCTACACAGCCACTGGTAGAGACAGCACTCACTCCCAGGCCTCTGGCGCTGGAGCCCTGGGTCTTCACCACACGAATTAGCACAAGTGCTGGGGCCAGGATGCAGCCTAGAGCAGTAGTTCTCAAAGTGTAGCCCCAGGATCAGAATCAGCATCACCTGAGAGCCTGTTAGAAACGCAGGTATCAGGCCCCACGCCACACCTGCTGACTCAGGAACTCCAGGATGGGTCCCACAGGCTGGGTGTCAACAAGCCCTCCAGGCGATGTTGGGGCCCCTCGGGACGGAGAACAGCCAGCCTAGAAGATGATGCAAGGGCTGGGTGGTCACAGAGAACTTTCTGGAGCTGTGAGAGACCAGGAAATGAGGTCTCCAGCTTCAGGTTTTCCTCTCTTCTCCCTGATGGATAGGGTTAGTCAAAGTTAGGGGTCCATAGTACCTCTTCGGGGTTGAGAACAGTTTAGGAGTCCCCAAAACCCTGGGAATGAGGCAGAGGCCCTGGAGAAGCTGAAACGTCCTCCTCCCTCTGCTCTGCATTGGAGGTGAAAGCCAAGCTGAAGGGCATGGGAAGGGTTGGTAGCTGTGACCTGGACTTGCTCTGTAAACCAAGAAGAAGGGAGGCTATCTGCTTGGTTGCAGCCCTGAGGGGGTTGCCACTGAGTAACCCCAGGGACCTCCCCAGGGAAGACAGACATCCCTTTCCCTGAGAGTCCTCAGCCTCGGGAGAGACCCTTCCTTGCCAGGGGCAGTTCAGCCGGGCAGCAGCAGGATGCTGGGGTGAGATTCTGGAAGAACACACATTCCTGTTGAACTCCCTCACACACAGGGCGTAACTAGTATTAGAAGCAGTATTAAAAATTGCCTCCATGGGAAAACACTGCTTGCCCAAGTTCACAGAACTGGGAAGGCGGGACCCGCTGCTGCCTGCATCCACGCACGGGCACTCGGCAGCCTCAGCCAGATGAGGGGCTGCAGGCCTGGCGGGGTGGGTAGGGGGTGGGAGATGGTCCAGGACTAGAGTACTTGCCCCCAAAAGTGAGGGTCTCCAGAGAGAGAGCCTGTTCAGGAACGTTGGGCCCTGGCCACTTTGTGGGTGTGGGAAAGAGAGGGAGGCCAAAGTCCACATCTTAAGAGGCCGTTCCCATCAAAGTGAGGAGAAGCAGACAGCCTGTGACCGCGGATGCCCTGACTGGCTTGGTCCACCAGGGTCATCCCAGCCCTGATCCCAGCACCCCCACACAGCCAGCGGGAGCCTGTTCCCATAGGAGTGGGAAGCCAGAGCTGTTGTGTCCCTGGCTTCCTCCTGCCTTTGGGGCTCTAACAGGTGGCAAGGCTGTGCTGCTGCCCTGGGACAGGATTGGTGGGAGGTGAGGAGAGAGCCCTACCCATTTGCCAAGGGGGCTGGGTCCAGGGACTAGAGGTTGTTGGGGGTGGGGCAGTCGAGGGGGAGGTGTAGGCTTGAGCCTGCAAAGGTTTGGGTTCTGTAAAAACACATGTAACACACATACACTAAACATGCACACACGTACAACACACACACACACACAAACATGCACACACGTGCAACACACATACCCATAAACATGCACACACGTGCAACACACATACACATAAACATGCACACACGTGCAACACACATATACACATAGACATGTACGCATGTGCAACACACAGTTGCCAAGCACAACACATGCATACAACACATCACACATAAACACCAACCACCACACACACACACACACACACACCACATGCATACAACACATCACATATAAACACCAACCACCCCACACACACACACACACACACACACACACACACACTCACACACACCACTTTTGTCCTGGCCTCTGTTGGAATTTCTCCCACAGGCAAGGGCTGGGGCTCACTGGAAAGCAGCAAAGAGCAAGGGGGCCCACTCACCTGGACACTTAGGGAACACAGGGTTCTCTGTCCCACCGTTAGCTTCATGGCAGGCAGCCCACGGCTTCCCTGTGGTCCTGAAACTCTATGTTCCCCAGCAATGCCTTCCAGACACATCCAGCCTGAAATCCTCCCATTGTTCTAACAACCGATATTCATGCCATCCTTTTGGCCACCAGCAGCATCTCCCACGGGACCCCCTCCCTGAGCCTCCTCTACCTTACCCCTCAGGCCCATCTCCCGCCCCAGCCCGTGCTTGCAGCCCACACCTCAGTCTGCCCTGGCCAGTGGAACACACATTGGAGGTGGAGTCCAGTGACCTTGCACAGGCCCCTTAGCCACTCTGAGCCTTCCTTTTCCATGAAATGAGAACAATACTATCTAAGAGTATCATTAGATGAGATGACACAAAAGCACCCGGCCAAGAGCGTGGCACCAACTGGTGCCCCGTAACCATCAGCTCCTTCTTCCCCCCCTCCCCACCCCATGTCACCTCCCCACAGGTCATCATGGAAGCCTGGGTGAAAGGTGTGAACCCCAAAGGCAACTCCACCAACCCCAGCAACTGGGACTTTGGCAGCAGTTTCTTCTTTGCAGGCACAGTGGTCACCACCATAGGTAAAGGGCTGGGGTAGAGAAGAGCTTCCCTAAGCCCCTGTCTTAGTTTGGGATCCCTAAATGCAGATGCTGAGACAAGGATATGGTTTGTCTAGGAGATGATTCAGGAAGCCCAGGGAGGGAGTGGGTAAGTGAAACAGTAGGGAGAGGAAGGCAACGAAATTTGCATTAATGAGCAGATTACTGGCTTAGGTGACTGGGCTCACTTCTGCTTGGGACCTTCTGAGATGCTAGATAGAGCCCATCCTCAGAACAGTCCCAACGAGGGACAAGAATGAGAGGCCGTTTAGCTACCAACCCCTGCCCTCAGAGGTTGAGATCTGGTCCGGACTGTATTCGTTCCCCAGTATTTTGAACCTTCCCATAGACCATGCACACTCCTTCGACCACAAGAATCTCTCAGGTAGAGAGATGTGCAGGAGCTGGGAACTGGGGGTGATTTGTTTACAGCCACTGTCCACCAAAGCTGCAGGTAGTATCCTGTGTGTTCCAAGGGAACAGGGCAATGAGAGCAGCTGCTATACCCCCTCGGCCAGAAAACTCACTCCATCCCATCCCAAGGAAACTGTCAGACCCAGGTCTGCCCCCATCCATTCATTGAAGTGCAATTCCACATACTTTCCTTGAAGTCAGGTGACATTCCAGGCAGAGTGACGGAGTTGGGGGTGGGAAATACAAATTTGGATCAGATCCAGGCTCAGCCCTCAAGGAACTTCCAGTCCAACAAAGAGGAACACACTAAGTACACACACAAACCAATAATAGAAGACAATGTCAATAATTACATAGCAATGACATTAAACACTGTGGGGAACCACACCCAGTAGGGAGAAGGAGAGTGGCAGAAAGGAGGGCTTCATGGAGGCAGTCATTTGAGATGGGCCTTCAAAAAGGAGCAGGAGTCCTATAAATAAAAATATTCCAGCAGAGTTCATGGGAACAGGGGAGCTTCTCCTTCTCACCCCAAGAGGTGGTGGCGGACAAACATTGGCCAGAGTCTGGGGAGGAGGACCAGAGGGCGCTCGGGAGTCTCCCTTTCTCCATATTTGCACACGCTCCCTCCCCTTGCAGGATATGGGAACCTGGCACCCAGCACAGAGGCAGGTCAGGTCTTCTGTGTCTTCTATGCCCTCCTGGGCATCCCGCTCAATGTGATCTTCCTCAACCACCTGGGCACAGGGCTGCGTGCCCACCTGGCCACCATTGAGAGATGGGAGGACCAGCCCAGGCGCTCCCAGGTATGCCCCCTAATTCCCTTATGGGCCTGCTATGACAGAGCTGTTGCAAGTGGAGTCCTCCAGAAGCCAATGCTGAGATGGAGTTTGGCATGCATGGTGTTAGGGGTAGATGCCTGTGAAAAAGGAAGGGTGAAGGCCAGGTTGGGCAGAGCGGTGAGTTGGATTTCTGTGCATGCTCTACAAAGGCTTGGCCTCAGGGAGCTCTGCAGCATGTGCGAGCTGTCAGAGTTGTCCCACAGTGGGCCAAACCAGCCAGGCTTTCATACCTGCCTCAATCAGGCACTGGGTGTGGCCTTCCTAGGAAGGGTGTGCCCCTGGACCAGGAGGTTCTCTGCAGCTGAGCACCCTGGAGGAGCTGGCAGCTGGCCCACAGCCCTCCTTTGAGTGGGGGATCTCAGCAGCACATCTCCAAGGACATCACAGAACTCTGACATCCTTTTGTGCAGTAGCAAACAAGGTCTGCAGGCCGCCCAGTGGGCCCCCAGTGCCCACCCTTGGCCAGCTGCTTGCAAGGGCAGAGGCATGCAGACTGTTCAATGATACTTTTCTGACCCAGATCTGAGTCCCCAGGGAGCCTGTTCATGTGTGATCCCGAAGCCCAAAGGGTCTCCAAGTTGCTCCTTGACCCACTAATGCAATCCCTCTGCCCAAATCTTTCCCTGGATGGGACTAGGTCATGCACACATAGATACAACCCCCACCTCAAGAGTCTGCAGCGCAGGGAAGGGGCCTAGCTATGGCCCAGTCCCATTCCCATGTTTACCCCAGACTCCCCACAACCTCATACGATCCTGGAGCCTTTCAAGTGGACTCAGGGGCCGACTCCCTCCCTCCCAGCTACTGCGAGTCCTGGGCCTGGCTCTGTTCCTGACCCTGGGGACGCTGGTCATTCTCATCTTCCCCCCCATGGTCTTCAGCCGTGTGGAGGGCTGGAGCTTCAGCGAGGGCTTCTACTTTGCTTTCATCACTCTCAGCACCATCGGCTTCGGGGACTATGTTGTTGGTGAGAACAAGACAGTCACATATATCGGGGGGCAGGGGCACGGGATTTGGGGGATGGAGAGATGTCAGCTGAGGACAACTATTGAGGATAAGATAGCTCCTCGTCATTCAAAGAAGCCAAACCAGTGATTTCTGGGACTACTGTGGATTCTAAGCAACATCCTCAGAAGTCTCTGGTCTAGGACCCACACCACCCCCGAGACCTACCTCCACTGATTATCCTTGTTATGAGGAAGAGGGAGAGGGCATTCTGGTTGGTGAGGGTCCCTATGGAAACTGGAGGTGGCTGTGTCCTGAGACCCCTGGCATTGATGCCATTCTGTTCCCTGACAGGCACAGACCCCAGCAAGAATTATATCTCAGTGTACCGGAGCCTGGCAGCCATCTGGATTCTCCTGGGCCTGGCGTGGCTGGCGCTGATCCTCCCACTAGTTCCCCTGCTTCTGCGCAGGTGCTGCCAGCTCTGGCTGCTCAGTAGGGGCCTCGGCGTCAAGGACGGGGCAGCCCCTGACCCCAGTGGACTCCCCAGACCTCAGAAGATCCCTATTTCTTCATGAGGCTCCCAGGTGGCCCCAGAAACCCCTTACATCCTCCCCAGTCCCACCTTACCTGCTCTCTGGATTTCCAGGTCTGTCTCCTCCTCTTCTAACCCCCTCACTTCTCAGCCAGGACTGGTTACAGGAGCTCTCCCAAGAGATAACGGAAAAGGTATGCCCAAGAAAAGAACAGAGAGGAGATGTGAGATAGGATTAAAAACATGTGCGGATAGGGAGGTGTACCCTTGTCCCAGAGCCCCTGCCACAGCCTTCCACGAAAAGGTAGCTTGGAAGAGTGGCCAGATCTCCACTGCCCTCCCCTTCCAGGAGACCTTACACAAACAAAAGATGACTTCACTTTTGCCTCATTTGATACCTGTACAGTGCATTTGCCAAGTCCCTACTATGTGCCAGGTGCTGTGCCAGGGTCTGGGGATACAGCAGTGGAAGTGCCTGCCCTTGATGTGCCTTTAGGTGCTAGACAAGCAAAGAGGTGGCCCCAACACAGTACCCAAAATGCTATGATGGGAGCAGCCCCACAGTTGATGAGAGCACTTGGAATCGGCTGGCACTCAAAGTTCTCCAGCTTTCCTTGCCTAGAGGTCCAGGGCTGTCCTTGAACAAGGCTTAGGACCTCTTGGGTGTCCCACCCACTTTCCCAGATATGGCCTCCCCTGACCCTCACAGGCCACCCGCTTAACTTCATCCCTCCCTCTGGACTCCTGCCTTCTCAAGGACCTTTGCCAACAACCCCTGGGAAGCCAGAGAGCCAGCAGAGACCAGGATCCTTCCAGAAAGTGAGCTCAGTGAACATCTGGCCTCTCTCAGGAATGCATCCTCCAGGTCTGGTCTTTCCCCTGCCAGATTGCAACGTCCCTGACCAAAAGGAGAGATTTGACCAATCCATCCCGAGGCCTGGAAACTTAGGCCTCTGCCTTTCCCACCACCCAACAGTAAGTGGGCTCCTACATGGCTGGGTTCCTCTGCACAGGACTGAGACAAGGCTGTGGAGGCAAGGCTGTGGAGCCAAGGAGGCTCCAGGCAGGAGACCCAGGGGAGGATCTACAGCAGCAAGAGGAGTCCAAGTCACACCCCAGGACTTCGCCACATCCAAGAGAGGACTGGGAAGCTGAGGACGCATGGACTCTTCACACAGCCTGGACCTTCCTCCACTCTGGGTAGAGGGGTTTTGGGGGCCTTCTCAGAAGCAAGGAGTGGACAAGCCTCTTGGTCAAGGCTCCTCTTGCCTCCCAAGCTCATGGACAAGTGGCAATCAGCTGGGGCCCCTCTTTTTGGGTGCAAAGGAAAGTACAGAGGTGTGGGAGACCCAAGGAGGTCTTGAGATTGGCAGACAGCAAGTCCTTGGAGATAGCACCCAGTCCCAGAACTTAGGCAGGGGCCCCAAGACAATAAAGTTGGTCTCTACTATCTCTTCCTCTGAGTGCAGTTTCCAGGAGTCCCTCCCCCGGTTCATTTCAGGAAATGTTAGGGGCTCCAGGCTACTTCCGTCAACGCCTGCGGTCACCCAGCAGCTTTCTCCTTCTTCCTGGCCTAAACCTAGTAGGTGGGCACTGCGCACACATTTGAGGCGGGGCCAGATGTCCACAGTTCAGAGCCTCTTTTTGTCCCTGGGATTGGATCCCAAGGCTGGGTGGGGCCAGGCTGTCCCATTCCCCAGCACTCCTCCTCCCCAGGCACCCGCAGGCGTTTGCGAGAGGAGATACGAGCTGGGCTCCTGGCCCTTTCCTTCCCCGGGTCCTTGTCCACCGCTCCAGGCTCCAGCTCCCCGCCTCTCCCACTATGTACCGACAGCGAGCCCGGACGGCTCCCAAGGGCAGGGCCCAGGGCTGCGGCTGCGTGATGTCCAGCACCGTGCTCCTGCTGCTCGCCTACCTGGCTTACCTGGCGCTGGGTACCAGCGTGTTCTGGACGCTGGAGGGCCGCGCGGCGCAGGACTCCAGCCGCAGTTTCCAGCGCGACAAGTGGGCTCTGTTGGAGAACTTCACGTGTCTGGACCGCCCAGCGCTGGACTCGCTGATCCGGGTCAGGGACAAGCAGGGTCGGCCCGGGCGCGGAGGGATGGGGTAGGGGGCCGCAGGGTGCACAGGCCGAGGGCGCGGGGGCCTGCTCAGGCTCTGGTCAGGGAAACGTCGGGAACCTAGACGCGAGCACAACGGGGATGGGCGTTTCTGCGCTGGGACCAGAGGGTTGGGGGACCTCGGAGGAAAAGAGCCCCCCTCTAGCGAGAGGACTGCGAAAAGCCGGGCTGAGTCCTCCTTGGGGGTGAGAAGGAGTGTTGGCCCTGCTGGGAGGCAGATCCAAATTTAGGGGCGAGGACGAGGAAGGCAGGGAGCGCGCGCCCCCAGCCCCGCCCGGCCTGTCCCGGGAAAGGTCGCCTTGGGCTTGCTGGGCGAAGGACTAAAGGCCACACCTGGCCGCTTCCAGAGGGAGAACCTAGGCGCACATTTGCTAATTGGGGGCTGGTACGGCAGGGGCGGTGAGTCTAAGGATGCGCAGGATCTCGGCCGCGGCCTCAGGACCCTGGGGGACGGCGCGCTTCTCCGGGATGGTGGGTGGAATGGGCCCGAGGCGTGCTGGCCGGGGCCACCAGCAACTCAGAGAGGGGGCTTGAGGTTCGAGACGAGGGCGGACGCAGGGCGGCTCGCTGGCTGAACCCGCCTGACTCCGAGGGCTTGGCGCGCCGCCGCCGCCGCCACCGCGCGGTTGCCCGCAAGGGCTGAAGGCGGGGTTTGGAGGAGGATGCAGAGGTGACTGAGCAGAGGCTCCTCGAGGGTGGGACTCAGCGAGGCGGAGGAGGCTGGGGAGGGTTCTAGGGGTGGCGCATCTTCCGACTGCAGCGACGCCAGGCTGGCAGCTGCTCAATTCGGCGGAGGCATTGATGTCTCGGGCCCTGGCTTGGTTTTCCACCCCGTCCAAGAGCCCAGAGTCCAGACACCTGCGCGCCAGCCCAGAATCCCCGCCTTGCAGTCCCGGTGGCTCCTCCACCCAGTCTCCAGCCCAAAGCCATTCCCGGAAGGTGGCAGGGAACCGTGCCAGGGTGGGAAAGGACCCAGCATGGAGCGGAAGTGGTGTTCTGAACCCTCGGACTAGGCGGATTCGGTGAGGTCGGGAGCTAGGCAGGGCCAGGCCTATCTCTGCTAAGGACCTAAAGTGCTTCCTCCAGCTCCCCACCTGCAGACTTCTGCAAATACAGCCCAACTGCTGGGCCCTGGTGCCGAAGCTGCCTGCCATTGCCCTTGCAAAGGTGGTGAACTTCAGTTACAAGCAGCCTGGGCCCAGGGAGATGACTGACGGTGATGGTAATAACAGTAAATGCCTCTGTGGCGCTTACTGTGTGCCAGGCACTGTTCCTAGTGCTTTACCTGTATTCACGCGTTTCATTCTCACCACTCTCACAGGTGGGTACCGTTTTTATCATCCTGTTTCAGAGGTGAAGAAACTGAGGCTCAGAGAGGTTCAATACAAATGCATGGCTACATAGCCAAGCTGGAGCTATTTACCACCACGAGTACTGCTTCAGTGGGGACCTGTGAATGTGGGTGCTTCCCAGCCAGGCTGTAATCTCTTTGGGCTTTTCCTCCAACTCCCTCCATCCCTGTCTCACCCCCTTCCTCAGCCCTCCTGTGACTTCAGCCATCTCCAGGAATAAGGATGTGGTATCCAGCCCAGATATTCTTTCTGAGCACTAGATATGTACATGCAACTTATCAGATTCCTCAAGGCCAAGAGCAAGTGGTCCTCCTCCTCCCAGCCCTGCTCCTCCACCTGTCCTAAATCTCGATTGTCTGCCCCATGTCCACACGCCCTCACAATCCTCTGCAACATCTCCTTTACTGCCCATACTAAATAGGCCCAGAGGCCTGAGCTTCTGAATATCTCCTCTCTGTTCTTCCTAGACCACTCCATGCCAGGAGGCAGGCCAGGGCCTATCACTCACCTCTGCAGGAGTCTCTCCCCTCTGGTCAACCCCTTCTGTACTGCCAGCTGTCACAGAGCACACAGACCAGATCCTACCTCCCCTTTGTTCAGTGACCTTGGATGAGACCTGCCACTTCATGCCTGGCATGGCAGAGCCAAGCACAGCTTGGCCTCAATCACTTCTCACCAGTCTCCCTAATCTACGTCAGGCAGTCTCACCTCCCAGCCTCTGCACTGCTGTCCCATCTACCTAAATGTCCTTCCACCAGAAGCAGTTCTACCTGACCCTAAAGAAAGGCCCAGCTAAAACACCACCTTCTCTGTGAGTCCTCTGCTCCTACCCAAATGAGAACAAACACCCTTCTTCCCCAGAGTCCTACAACATTATATGCCTAGTAATGATGATGGTAGCAACTGCTATCACCATGTGCCAGGTACTGTTCTAAGTCTACACATAATACCTTAGTTAACCCTCGCAAGTCTATAAAGTAGGTACTGTTTGTATTACCATTCTACAGGTAAGGAAATTGAGACACAGAGAGAAGTTGAGCAATGTGCCCAGGATTGTGCAGCTGCACTGCCTCCTTTATGCCCAAAGTGGCATTGACTCCATCATATTAGAGTTAATTAGGTTTACCTGAGGGCTGCGGTCATGTCTCTTGTGGTCATGTCCCCTAAAGCACCATGAATCATGCCTGACCTAGTGTTTGTTGCAGAAATGGGAGTAAGCAGGGGAGAAAATGAGTGGTTGGTTTCCTGGGACTCCATCCTGACCTAGGCCCTGGGCAAAGCGTGGGAAAGAAGCTGTCCCCATGGTAGCTGATGGTACCTGGCAAGCCCTTAGTTAGAGGAGTAGAGTCTCCTTACCCTGGTGGGCTGGGATTGAAGAGTAATTGTGAGGGCTGTGTGTGTGTGTGTGTGTGTGTGTGTGTGTGTGTGTGTTATGGGGTGTAGGAAATCCATCACCCCACAGAGCCTGGTGATCACTGCAGCCTCTTCCCCAGGACATCATCCAAGCATACAAAAATGGTGCCAGCCTCCTCAGCAACACCACCAGCATGGGGCGCTGGGAGTTCGTGGGTTCCTTCTTCTTTTCTGTGTCTACCGTTACCACCATTGGTAAGGGCGGGATGGGGTTGGGGGAATGGGGTGGGGAAGGAGGCAGCTCTCTGAGAGGCAGCAGGCTGGTTGCCTTTTGGAGGGGTTACCTAGAGCCTCATGACTCCAAGTGCAGTCCAGCTCTGTGGCATGTACATCACCTGGGAGCAGGCTGGGGCTTCACTGCAGACCTGCTGACTCAGCCTCTGCATCTCATCCAGGTCCCCAGGGGATTCATATGCACTGCTGGAGTTCGACAAACACTGCTCTAGGGGATTTCTGCCCCACATGGCCTTTCAGGAAATAGAGGTCTCCCAGTACAGTGAGAAACATGTCTCTGGGCACTGCAAGGGTCCCAGCCTCCTCAGCGGAGCCCACCCAACATTGAGCCCTGGGGGTCGTGGTCAGGAGAAGTGGCGGGGCCGGGGGGATATTAGGAAGGAAGAAGGAGTAGAAATCCAAAGAAAGGGCAGGGTGCTGTGGCTCAAGCCTGTAATCCCAGCACTTTTGGAGGCTGAGGTGGGCGGATCACCTGAGGTTGGGGGTTCGAGACCAGCTTGACCAACACGGAGAAACCCTGTCTCTACTAAAAATACAAAATTAGCCAGGTGTGGTGGCGCATGCCTGTGATCCCACTAGTCGGGAGGCTGAGGCAGGAGAATCGCTTGAACCTGGGAGGCGGAGACTGTGGTGAACCAAGACCACACCATTGCACTCTAGCCTGGGCAACAAGAGTGAAACTCCTTCTCAAAAAAAAAAAGAAAAAGAAATCCAGTGAAAGAGCTTTAGATCTCCCTGTTTCTCGGCCCTGGGGGAGATGGCCATTCTCTCTATCTCCCTGTCTCCAGACCCCATTCCCACAGGCCTCTCTTCAGCTTGCACTCCCATCGTCATGCTCCCCACACACAGGGACACCTGGGCTAACCCTGCCCTGCAGAAGAGCTGAGGTAGAGTTTGTTTGAAGAGGGTGCGGAGGGGCTGTTGTGCAGAGAAGGAGAAGAGCAGGCTAGATCCCTGAAGCTCTGAAACCCGGGAAATTATGCACGTTGGGCCACCCAGATCCTTCTGCCCTAGCCCCTGCATGACACAGAACATGCCACCAGGTGGCAGGCTGATATCACCCGTGACTTGGGCTATGGCCTCCCAGCTCCCGGCCAGCCAGGATCCTCTCTCCAGGACACCAGTATCCCAGCCTCCCTGCAGGGTGGGGTAAGGCAAGAACATCCAGAGGATTCTCCATCTAGTTTTAAATTGTCCAGTACTTCTTGGAGGCAGACCTCAGGGCTACACGGAAGCTTGGGCAATCCCTGAGACAGGCATGCTTGGGAGGCACCTCAGATTCCATGGGCCTTGAGCCCCTGAAGGACTGGCAGGATGGGCTGATTCATCGTTTACATCCCCAGGGTCTATTACAAGGGTCTATTCCAAGGCCCGGCATACAGCAGGTGCTCAATAAATACTGCCATGTTAAGGAGTCCCATTAAATATGCTTTCACCCAGCGTGTACTGAGTTCCAGGGTGGCAGACCTTAAAGCACAGTCACCATTGGCCAGGCTTCCCAGATCTGAGGGTCCTTTAGTCTGCAAACCCCACATTCCCACCCTCTTCCCCAGGCCTGTGGCTTTGGCCCACCAAATTCAGGGTTTTGCCTCCTCTCTTCCCAGCTCTACCACTCCTAGCCTGGATTATGCCTCTGTCCTTTCCTACCACTCAGTTTCAGCCAGCTGTGAGAGTGACGAGGGCAGAGAGAGGAGGGCCCTTTCCCATTCCTGCCACACAGTACACTGAGGAAACACCTGAGGTCTTTTGTACTAGGCACTGTGCTGGGCACTTTGCCGTTTAAGATTTTAATTTGTCATATGGCAACTCCCCAGGATAGGTCTTACTATTTTCTTACTTTATTTATTTTACGTTATTTTTTTTGTAGCAGAGTCTCTCTCTGTCTCCCAGGCTGGAGTACAGTGGCATAATCTCAGCTCACTGCAACCTCCACCTCCCAGGTTTAAGAGATTCTCCTGCCTCAGACTCCCCAGTGGCTGGGATTACAGGCGCCCACCACCACGCCCAGCTAATTTTTGTACTTTTAGTAGAGACAGGATTTTATTATGTTGGCCAGGCTGGCCTCAAACTCCTGACCTCAAGTAATTCACCCGCCTCAGCCTTCCAAAGTGTTGGGATTACAGGCGTGAGCCACCGGGCCCAGCCTATTTTCTTGTCACAGATAGGGACACCGTGGCACAGAGATGTTGCACAATCTCCCCCAGGTCACACGGCTAGTGAGCAGCAGAGTTGTCTAGCCATTGCGAAGTGAACAGGAGGGGAGGAGCGAGAGTTCTGTTCTGTGACTCGGACCTCACGTGCATTCACATACAGATGGGGGAATTCAGAGAGAGAGGGAAAGGCAGGTGGGAGATGAGGTTCATCTGGAATGCCACAAGGGAAGAGGAGGTATTCTGAGAGGCACAGCAGAGGGCAGCCTCCTCAGCAACCCCATTACCCTGGGGCCAGCACCCTTTAAGGGCGGTACTTTCCAAGCCCTAACACAAATGCTTCCAGGCAAGTAGGACAGGCCTGAGCCCAGAAGTCACTCATCTATGAACTCCATTCCTGGCTTGCTCATGGGTTCTCTCATTTATTCATCCATTTGTTCAACAAATAAATTGAAGGCCAGGCACGGTGGCTCATGCCTGTAATTCCAGCACTTTGGCAGGCCGAGGCAGGTGGATCACATGAGGCCAGGAGTTCGAGACCAGCCGGGACAACACGGTGAAACCCTGTCTCTACTAAAAATACAAAAATTAGCCAGAAGCAGTAGCGGGTGCCTGTAGTCCCAGCTACTTGTGAGGCTGAGGCATGAGAATCGCTTGAGCCCAGGAGGCGGAGGTTGCAGTGAGCTAAGATCATGCCACTGCACTCCAGCCTGGGCAATAGAGCAAGACTCTGTCTCAAAAAAAATAACTAAGTAAATAAATATAAATAGATAAGTAAATTGAGTACCTAGTATGGGCCAGACACTGCTGCTGAGGATGCAATGGTAACCAAAATTAGCAAGTCCTTGCCCCTGGGGAGTTGACATTCTAGTGTGAGGAGACATACAATAAACACATGCATGGACAATAATCAGGTAATGGGGTGTGCTTAGAGAAAAGTAAAGCTAGTTAAAGCGGTCTCATAATGATGGGGGCACCTATTGTAGGTGGGGTGGCCATTCAAGGACTCGCTGATACTGTAACATTGAAGCAGAGACATGAGTCAAATGATGGAGCAAATCGCAGCTATCTGAGGACAGAACCCTCTGCCAGCGAGTGCAAAGGCCCTGAGGTGGGAGTGTGACTTGTGTGTTTGGAGGGCAATAAGGAGGTCCAGGTAGGTGGAGAGGGTTGGAAACAGGAGCGGCATTTGGAGAGAGTACAGATGAGCCCAATCATAGATGGATTTGTAGGGTCCTTGCAGGATGCCCAGAGATCCCAGCAAGGTAAAAGGTGGCAGCCAGGAGACATGCTGAAGTGAGAGGTGGCTTGGATGGGGCCATGGCTACCCAGTGTTCAATGGGCAGGTTCATTGACATCCGCTGTCATTAGATGATGACCTAATCAGGTTTGCATTTTAGTAAGATGAGACAGTGGTGGTGATCAAGAAGGGTGGAAGCAGGGCTGGAGGAGCAAAGAATGTCCAAGGGGATAGAGTCTTTTTTAAACATCTCTTTTTTCCCTAGCTTCCCCCTTCCCTATCTTCATGATCAGAGACCCCCAACTTCTACCTCCCCTAGGCAGCTGATGACTCACCATCTGTCCTTCCGTCCCACTGAGACTTATGAGGGAGCCCATTGTGCTAGTTTGGGTCCTCCAGGAATCAGATATCAAGACAGAATTAGATGCACAAGAGATATATTGAGGGGAGCCTTTGAAGGATAAAAGAGAAGGAGCAGGAATTAACGGCAAAAGCCTCAGACTGCAAGCAGGCCTGATACCTGTGAAAGGAAAGAGGGAAGGAAGGAGACTGGAATGGGAAGAGCTGCTCACTGCAGTGCAGCTGTGAGAAAGTCTGGGACAGGCCATGGGGATCCCCGAGCAAAAGGTTCCTGCAAAAGAAGTGCTGCACTGGACAGGGATGCCCCACTGTGTCCAGGCATGGCTGGGAGTGGCGTGGAGACAACACGGCCTAGCCTGAATGGTGCAGTAGATCCTGGGAGTGCAGCAGCTGGAGGCTCTGCCCCCTCCAGCATCCCTCTGCCCATCCAGAGACAGGACATGAAGAGAGGAAGAGGAGACTCACACTTGATGGATTTCAGCTCATGTGTGCAGCTTAGCCTCCTAGAGCTTCTCCAGACTGTAGAATATGGCACATAATTCTGATTTGGAAGGATGGTTTCGAGGGTGAACTAAGGGAATGAATATACAGGGCACCCTGTGCAGAGCCCAGCATGGAAAAGGAGGGCCTTGGTAAGTGTCAGCTGCTCACATCTGCAGTGGGTTAGAATGAGGGCCCTGGGGGTTGGGCCCAGGAGTGGGGCTGTGGTGGCAAGTGGACAGGGCTGGGCTGGAAAGATCCCCTGAGTGGCCCTCTCGCCTCAGGCTATGGCAACCTGAGCCCCAACACAATGGCCGCCCGCCTCTTCTGCATCTTCTTTGCCCTCGTGGGGATCCCTCTTAACCTCGTGGTGCTCAACCGACTGGGGCATCTCATGCAGCAAGGAGTAGACCGCTGTGCCAGCAGGCTGGGGGTCACCTGGAAGGTGAGGCTGCTGGACAGGGGGATGGGTCACTTCTAGAATGAGGGGCTGCGGTGGGAATTGGGGTCACTAGTGACAAGAGGTGGGAACAGGGTTTACTGGTGGGGATGTGATGAGATCGGGGGTCACTGCCCAGAATAGGATCCTCAGTGAAAAAGGGCGTTAGTGGTAGAGACGGGGTGGGACTGGGCAGACAGGAAGGACATGGGGTACAGGCGCCAGGCAGGGAACCTGGAGAACGCAGACCAAGTGAAGAGCCCTCTCAGCTCCCAAGCACGAGGTGAAGGCCACAGGAGGCCTGGGGACGCTGTTGCACCTACAGGACCCGGGCAAGGCACAGTGGCTGGCAGGCTCTGGCGCCCTCCTCTCGGGCCTCCTGCTCTTCCTGCTGCTGCCGCCGCTGCTCTTCTCCCACATGGAGGGCTGGAGCTACATGGAGGGATTCTACTTCTCCTTCATCACCCTCAGCACTGTGGGCTTCGGCGACTATGTGATTGGTGAGATCCCAGCAGGCATTCGGGTGGTCGGGTTGGGGGAGATTTGGCTGCCTGCACCTCTCACTCATCTGTTCCCGCAGCTGGGGCACCTGCTGTGTGCGTGCCATGTGGGGGTTTTTAGGCTCAAAGTCTGGAGACACTGTCCTACCCACCTTTGTTGTGTGACGGGGCTGAGGTCACTCCTACCCACCTTGACCAGCACTGAGAGGTCCTCGCATGTCCACGAGCCCACCTGTTGTGCTTAGAGCTCTCCACGCGTTGGGAGTCCCCACCTCCCTCCCCAGTCCATTCCGTCCTTGCCCCTTCCCCACTTCGCTCCATTCCGTTCCGCACTTCGGTCTCCCTTCTCCACTTTGCTCTGTTCCCATGGAGCGCCAATCGGTCCCTCTGCTCCTGGGCTGGAGGGCACAGTCCCCGGGGATCTGGCAATAGAGTCAGGGAGACTCCTGGAACCCCGGCCTCCCCAGAGCCCTGTGGGCGAACACTTGGCAGGCAGATTCTGAGTGCCAGCAAGAAAGGGCCTTATGGTCATTGGACCTAGGGCGGGTTTAATCAATGGCACTGCCCCACCTAGACAAGACACAGGCCCCAGAAGCCACCAGCCTTGCAGAAGCAGGCTGAGGCCAATGCCCAGCAGGTGGCAGTAGAGGGACATTCTGTGCAGTGGTGGAGTGGCTGCGCCCCAGCTCTGCCTCATCACTGCCCCTCCCCGTCCCCGAAGGTGCCAGTGGCACCACCACTGCGCCAGCCTGGAGGGGCTTTGTGCCTTCCCTCTGATCCCCGGCTCTGGGGAGGAGGCCTTGCCCTTCTTCACTCGTTCACGACAGAACCAAGCCTGGAAGAATGAAGTTTTACCAATGTCACAATCAGCTCACTCCTCAGGCAACCTAGGCCAACAACTGTCACCCCCACTTTCCCGAGGAGGAAGCTGAAGCTCAGAGAGGCTGAGCCATGTGCCCGAAATTGCACAGCTAGCAAGATGTGAATCCTCATCTATTTGACTCCAAAATTCATACGCTTTCCAGACCACCTAAAATGTCTCCTCTCTGGGCCTCAGTGTTCCTGCCTGTAAAATGAGGTGATCCCTAGAGCCCCTCAGCGCCTTCTAGCCTCTGTTTGCAATGTCCCCAGGAAGAGGGGTCTCATGTTGGGGCCTCACGCTGCCCCCTTCTTGATCTTCCTCAACCTAGGAAGTCTGTTGCTCTGGAAGGAAATTCTTGGGAAGATTTCTTACAACTGGGTCATGTTCCCACCTTTACCCTCAGAGTAGAGAGATGTGTCTGAGGAGAACTGAGCCCAGAGGCTCCAAGAGCCATACCTGCACCCTCGCAGCTCAGAGTATGATTCTTAGATCTGTCATTTCTTCTCTATTTCCACTGCCATTTCCCTGGTTCAGGCAGGATTGTTGCATACAGCTGCACAGGTTGAGCACTGCACAATCCTACGGTTTTGCTACTCACACAGAGCATAGTAAGGACGGCACCCACGCAGTTGTGCAACCTCTCTCCTTGACCCCTGTTGGCCCTTATGACCTTTAAAAATTACAAAGGCTGTGATGTCACCTGCCCAATTCCTCTGAAGATCTTCATTGTTTTCCTATAGTTTTAGGATAAAGTCCAAAATCTATAACCCCCTCTCTCCTACCAATACAACCTGACTGAGGAGACCCGGTCCAAATGGGGCACAGATAGGCAAGACCACTCCTGCCCAGCGGCCACTGTAGTTGGCAGAGCTGCCCCTGTTTCACCACATCTCTGGAGATTTCCTACCTCCTGGGCCCCTCTGCAACCATGGCAGTGCCTCGTAGCAGGTCACCACAATGCAAGCCCCAACTGCTTCCCCTGCAAGGGATCTTCCTTATACAGAAGGAAACACAGAGGCCTGCGGGAGGGAAGGGAGTTGCCTAAGGTCACAGAGCAAGTGAATCAGGGCCAGTCTAGGACAAACTCCCAAGCCTGGGCCTGTCACACCACCTATACTTCGGAGTCTTCCGTGCCTATTCCTCAAATCTCTCAGCTGTCCTTGTCCTCCAGCAACAGGGACAAGCCCTTTCTTGGATGGGGGTACTGAGGTCCACCACTTGGCTACTGGGTGTTCAACATCCCTGCATCAGCAGCCACAACAGGGGCTGTCTTCACAGCCACTCCTCTGCCTGAAGGCTGTGGCCAGAGCCGCCCCCAGGTCCCAGCCGGCTGCTCCTCCCCGGCTCCCAGAGCCCTCATGCCTCCCAATTGCATTTGCAGCTTAGTTGAGCGCCTTGCCAGCTGCCAGGTCTCCTGCCACTTATGATTTCAGCTTACAAAAATGGAATAAAAAGGGAGAAGATCGCCTCCTCCCCTCTGTCGCCAGGAGCAAGCCAAGCTGGCGGGTGGCAGGGCCAGAGGGCCGGCTCACTGCCTGATCTCATTTGGGACCGTCAGCGGAATCATGGCCCCATAACCCAATCAGCCGAATCCAATCCCAGCTGCTGCCAGGCAGCAGAGGTCAGCTCCCAGGCAGCAACCTCACACCCATGTGGGGGGTCCTAGAGAGGGGGCCCAGCCTTGGGGGACCTGGAGAGAGAGGCTGTCTTGGGGCCAGGAAGACAGGATAAGGAGTAGACAGAGGCATGGCACAGGGAACAAAGACAGAAAAGGATGTCAAAGAAATAGAAGCGGACATCTCTACTCTTTGAATGATTCCACTCTGATGAGGGAGACAAAGCAGGCCTCCAGGGAGGGAATTAAGTGATAGAGCAAGTCCTTGGCAAGATTCATCTAAGACGCACAGCAGCTCCCATCAGTCCCTGCCCTTGGCCATTACTTACCCAGCACCAGCTTCTTTGGGGGCATCTGGTGGTGAATGAAATAAGCAACCACCTACAGGCCTTGGGCACCTGTCATGCACCAGGCACCATTCTGAGCCCTTGAGCTGTATCATCCCGTGTGATCCTCCCAACATTCATAGGTGGGGACTCTTACTGTCTGCATTTTATAGATGATGAAGTAACTTTCCCAGCAGGTGCACATGGGCCATATGTTAACAGAGAACCCAACGTGGTCCGTAGGGAGCAATGTCTGAACTGAGGTCTGCAGGATGAGGGAAGGTAACCAGGCCAAGAAAAATGGAAAATTGAAGAGCATTTGGAGCTGGGAGGCCACAAGTACAAAGGCCCAGAGGCAGGAAGAATGACAGATGGAGAAACGGGAAGAAGACCAGAATGGCCAGGCAGTCAGAGGGGAGAGGTGTACTGCAGACACGGGCAGAGGGCCTTGCGGATTTGGACTTCATCCTAAAAGCCAAAGGGACACAGTCATATTCCCCATCTCACAGGTAAAGGAGGTTCAGACAGGTGACTGAAGAACTGAGGCAGAATACATATTCCAGTGGCTCCCTTATTCTCCCCAAATCCCCTGACTCCAGGAAGCTGCCTTTTTTCAGATATGAGAAAACCAAGCAGCCCGGCAGACAATAGGGTGGACATCAGAATCCCCTGGAGTCTTGTTAAAATGCAGATTGATGGGCTTACCCCTAAAGTTTCTGATCCAGTAGGTCTGGGGTAGGGGCCCCATCATTTGCATTTCCAACAAGCTCTCAGGTATGCTGATGCTGCCTCCCGCAAGGACCACACTTTGAGAACTGCTAGGATGGAGCATAAACAGATTCCCTCAGAAAAGCAAAGAGGAAATGTAGCTCCCAAACCCAAGCACCAATCCAGGGAGGCTTTGTGGAATCCTTTGGAGGTGACCATGAATCTAGGAATCTCCATGTTCTGTCCCACTAACCCCTCAAACTTGCTTAGATGAATCAAACCCTGTATCCCTGTGTCTGCTTGGGGAATGTGGTCCTGACTTTCCCAGGCCTCCATCTTCTGACATTGCCTCTTCCCCAGGGATGAACCCCTCCCAGAGATACCCACTGTGGTACAAGAACATGGTGTCCCTGTGGATCCTCTTTGGGATGGCATGGCAAGCCTTGATCATCAAACTCATCCTCTCCCAGCTGGAGATGCCAGGGCGGGTGTGTTCCTGCTACCACCACAGCTCCGAGGAAGACTTCAAGTCCCAAACCTGGAGACAGGGCCCAGAGAGGGAGCCAGTGTCCCCCTCCCCACAGCAAGGATGCTATCCAGAGGGACCTATGGAAATCAAATGGCATCTGGAACCTTCTGTTCAGGTTGCAGGCCGTGGCAAGGACAGCTAGTTACACTCTATTCTTTGTTTGGTATTCCTCCTCAGTAGCAAGACCCCTGATTTTAACCTTGGCATATATCCTCCCAAACTAAAGACTACATTTTCCATCCACCCTTGAGGCTAGGTGCAGCTATGTGATTAAATTCTGCCCAACAGGATATACAGAGACATGTCCTGGGTGACATGGATGTGACTTTCAGGTGGGGGAAGGCATGCCCTTCTTCCCCACTTCCTTACTTTAGCTGGCTGCAATATCGGTATGGTGGCTGGAGCTCTGGCAGCCATCCTGCACCATGAAGTAGAGGCAAAGCTGGAGGTTGGTAGCACAATAAGATAGGAAGAGTTTGGATCTCTGATGACCACAGAGCCATTCCAACAAACCTGGACAGACTATCCCCAGACCTCCTTTATGTGAGAGAGAAATAAACATCTAATTAGAAACACCATTATTTGGGTTTTTCTGTCATTCATAACCAAATCTAATTCTGAGTATACCCAGAGACAAAGGCAGCCTCTGAGACTGCAACCTACACAGAGAGAAGCTACCCTCTCCCCAGGGTGAGTTTGTCCAGGGCTGGTGGCAAGAATGGATTGAAGGCTGGACCGCCAGCTCCCTATACCTTCAGAGAGGCACCAGGTAAATTCAGTAAAGATTTGCTGATAACTCTCAGGGCTAGTATAGCCAGCAGGCAGCTGGTCTCAGTCCAGCTGCTGAATCCTTACTCTGTGGCTCACCCTAGCCCACTGCATTTGAAGGCTCCAACAACGGTTTGCAGAGCCGGGTAGAGTTTGCAAAGGCTACTTCTGTTTGCAGAGCATTACTGAGGGTTGCTACTAAGGCAGCACCGTGGTTCCCACCATACACACATATAAGCCCAGCCAGGAGCTCCTGGCAGTACCAGCTACCACCTGAGGCCACCTGGGGCAGCTGGGCTGTTGGCCTCAGTGGGCACCTGTGATTCCATTCCCTCCACCCATCTTTCGGGTGGTATCCCAGGGACCCTGCGAGTTCCATGTGGTCCTTCCCTGTGACCATCTTGGAACTGGATCAGGGTCAGCCTTTTGGCCAAGGAAGGAGTAAAGGCTGTTACACCATCTCACTTGTGCCATCCATCCATCCACTTGTGTGGACCAAGGCCCGACCCAGGAGCAGCATCAGAGAGTAAACAACAG
The DNA here is from genome assembly GCF_001604975.1 of Cebus imitator. Classification (NCBI taxonomy): domain Eukaryota; kingdom Metazoa; phylum Chordata; class Mammalia; order Primates; family Cebidae; genus Cebus; species Cebus imitator. Next base: position 234,306 of record NW_016107861.1, read on the forward strand.
GGTCCATGCCCACTTCCTAAGGCCCACAGGCTAGACAGAGGAAAACAGAGGGGAGGAAGAGATTGCCGAAGTGGCATGCTTTGTACTTAACACACTCCAGAAAGAGGACCTGGCAATTCAAAACTGTTCCTCCTGGGAGCAAGGAGCAGGCTAGAGTACTGGGTTTGGCACTGTGGTCCCGACTCAATCTTACCTTGGACCTCCTTGTCCTCATGCCTGGACCTAATGGACTCTCCCACGAAGGCTTCACTCCCATGCCCAGACCTCATGTGATGTTTGCCCCAGAAGGAGCCAACCTAGGCTGCTGCAGTGCCCAGAGGAAGGCTCCTTCTCCGCCAGTTCCTTGTCTGCTTCACAGCCAATGAAAAGAGTAGCTGGAACTCTGAAGTCTACTCCCAGGAAGTGGGAGGGGGAGTGGGGAGGGTACGAAGGTGAATAGGGTAGGGACAGGGGTGTTAAGAAGCCATAGTGGTAGCCACCTGGAGAGGTCTGGATGTGGGAAAGGTACAAAAACAGAGTATCAGACCTCAGTTCAGAAATCATAGAATAGAATGGACAGTGAGGCCACAAGCAAGAAGGAGGGGATAGGAGAGATGAGAACATGATGAAGGCAGGTCAAGAAAAGTTGTTGCACGGGCTGTAGTAAGGAACTCGTTGCTTCTGTCCACCTCGTCCAGGCCACCCAAGACCTGGAGGAGGAAAGAAAGGGGTGCCCTCAGAGCGTGGCCCCTAAGGGTGCTGAGTTTGGAGCCAGATGCTTGTGTTGAAATCCCGGTGCCACTGCTTGCCGGCTCTGTGACCCTGGGCAAATCTTGCATCTGCAATTCGTTTCCTCTGCAACACGAAGATAAGAGCAGCTTCCTTCTAGTAACTGTGTGCCGCAAGGACAGAGAAGTGTGTATGCCAGCCCCGGGGAGGCGCCACGTGCGTTTCAGCCGTCATCATCATTCTTGGCCAGACCGAGTGGACCAGAACAGAAGAAAGCAGATGCTCTGCAGGGCGGTGGCTACAAGGCAGGCGGCACCTTGGCTGACCCTCTCTTAGGGCCGGCCAGGCAGGCGGGCTGAGCAAGCAGTGACGCAGGATGGGGCCCTGCCCTTGGGGGGCTCCCAGGCTGATACCATTGCTTTTCTGGCCAGGATAAGGCAAGTGGACACGCGTGACTCACAGGGAGCCTCGAGGCGGAGACTGGGAAGTGAGTGCCGCGTGTGCAAATGTAGCACCCGGGACTGCCCACTGAGGGTCCCACCATGCCGGGAACAGGCAGATCTCCGGCCCCCGGGGCCACCTCTGCCCTCCCTCCCTGACCAGTGAGGCGAGATCAGACTCAACATCACAGGGTGGTCCCCTTTAAAACAGCGGCATCTTTTATCCTTACTGTCATTATATATTATTGTTATTATTATTAACTGTTAGCATGTATTAGATGCTTATGTGCCAGGCGCTGCTCTAAGCTCTTTACTTGTAGTAAGTGATTTACTCCTCCCATCGACTTTGTAAGAAAAGAACTGTTATTTGTAACGCTATTTTATCAAAGGGAAAGGAGACCCTCAGTGGATGTTAAGAAGGAAGGTGGCCACCTGTTCCCGTGGGTCATAACAGGAGTTGTCGCTGGCCCTCTGCAAGGGATAAGTTCCCCTGGCCTGAGAGGCAGGGAGACTCTTCCTTTAACCCCTGTGTGATCTCAACCAGCCACTCCCTTTTCTGTGCCTCGGTTTCCTCACCCATAAGAGAGGGGGCTGGCATCAGGGAGTCTGAATCTTTCTACTTCTACTCCCTCTGCCTTGGACAGGATTGTTATAATTAACATGTTTCAGAAGGGCAGTTCCCAGCCCCACCCATCTCAATCCTCCTGGGCCTGTGTTAAGCATTTGGATCCAAGGAAGGAAGTCTCGCTCTTTCTCTTGTCTCTGTATCTGTGTCTCTCTGTCTCTCTCTCTCTCAGATACACACATACACACACACTCACAGGATCTGGAGGCAAAGAGAAGAGGAAATCTGCACAAAATTCCCCAGTCCCTGAACCCGTCCCTCGTGGCCTCTCCAAGGCTGAAGGCCTGGCTGGGGGAAGAGTATCCATTCACTTCAGGAGCCAGACCAAACAAAGGACTTGACTCTGTGGAAGCCAGAGGACTCCCACGTCAAGGACAACAGCTATGCTGAGACTCCCATCTCCAGTTCCATCAGCCCTTGCTTCATCCAGCAGCACCCCTGGGCTCTAGGCCTGGAGTGTACTGCCCTGAAGCAGGCCCCACTGACCTGCGTTCTCCACCCTCCCTAAACCACCACAGTGCTGGTCTCTACCCATGCTGCCGTCCCCAGGCCTCCCATTCCGCTGTCTGTCCCCCAGCCACCACACACAGTGCTGGTCCCAGCCTCAGCCTCACTGATGCTGTCTCCCACTCCCCAGGAGGCAGGGCTGGATCCTGCATCCCCTAACACTCCTTTGCCCCTTGCCAGCCAAAACTCATCCCCAGCTAAAATTGTCCCTCTGGGCCAAGGAGATAACCCCACCCTTCCCCAAGTCCTTCTCAGCCCATTCCTAAGGGACTTTCCTCAAGATTTTCAGTCCCTCCAATCACAAAACCTCTCTCAACCTAAAGGATGCCATATCAGCCCACAGCCTGACAGCAGGAAGAGCAACCAGAGTTGGGCACCTCCCACGCTGTGACCCGCTCCCCACACCCCACCAGCACATCTTCCAGAAGTGTGAATGCAAAACCCTCCAGACCCTTTCCCACAGCCACGGTTGGAGCCCTCTTCCCCCTCCTTCCCCGTGGGTTTAGGACCCTGTTCAGCTTTTGCCCACACTCCAACCATTCCACATCTTTATAAACCTTCATATATTCTTTCCTAGACGCAGGCAGATGTATGTCTATATGCTGGCTCTATCCCTTGCTGTGTGACATCTGAGAGGTCACATAACCTCTCTGAACCTCAGTCTCCCCATCCATAAAATGAAAATCCTAATTCCAACCTTAGGATTGTTTTGATCAGCATGGAGGAAGGGAGGTGGGGGAGTCGGTAACAGAAGAGAAAGCATCCATGTCCTACCTTTTACTTAATAGGGATCAAAAATATTTATGCCCCTCCTTTTTTCCTCCTCTTGGTCTCAAGCTCCTCCTCCTCTGCCCTCTTTCATCAGGAAGCTCATGAAGCCCAACTGTACCTTTTCCTCCAAGAAGTCCTCCTGGACCTGCCTCCCTTTTAGTCTCCAATGGACTTGGGAGGGGCAGCGAATGATGTGGGGATGGAAGAAATACATTTTTCAAGGCTCTGTTTTGGAGGGGGCAGCTCTAAGGGTCTCTAAGGGTCAGGCTATTGGCCTGGGGGCTTGGAGCCAGAGGAGAGGGTATGAGTCCTCAGCACCACGCTCATAACGCAGTAACACAACACAGTAGGTGTCACTGTGTCTTGGCTTCCTCTCTCCACCCACTCTCTGACTTTCTCTAAACCCCTGAACGCCATGCACTGTGTCACCAGGCTCCTTCTGTCTTTGACTTGCAGTTTGATCATGCCTGGGAGGGGTTGTGATGGAAGGCAGAGGAGAGAGAAGTGAGGGTTTTATCAGCCCTCTCTCTGCAGGCCATGGCTTTGGCAGTGGCTGCACTCCCAGCGTTGTGGCATCAGCTGGATGAAGTGATAGCATCACCCTTGCCCTCAGCCCCAGGGTAGTAATGACTCCACACTGTTGCTGATGGCTGGGAGCCGTACCGTCTCATGCACATGGACCTGCCCGCACTCTACACATAGTTTCTTCATTATTGGCTCTTCCATGGGCCCTTGGAAAGTGCCATCTGTGCCCAGCAAGGGCAGGACTGGTCCCAACACCCAGTTCATCAATCTTTTGCTCTTTCCCTGCAGCCCACTGGTAAAAGGGGCTCAAAGTACTGAATTACAACCATGGAAGAATCAATCCAGCCACCCTGACTAGGCAGTGACTTGCTCTGAGTGATGGCAAGAGGGTGGAGACCCAGGCAGGAGGCCAGGGAGACCCTGTCACCCTTGCCTGTGGGGATAGTGGCACAAGGCAAGGAACAGAAGCTCCCCCAAGTTGTGTTGTTGGGCCTGCAGAGAAGTCGGGCAAGAAGGGACAGACCATGTCCCTCACAGGGAGCTCCTTCATCAGACTAGGGGCTCCATGGCATCAGAAACAATGCCTCCCCCATCTGACTAGGTGCTCCCTACGTGCAGGGGCTGTGTCTAACTCCTCTTTTCCCTATATCCCCAATGTCTAACTCCTCAGTGCAAAACTTAGAGACACAAAAATGGATAAAATATGATCTCTGCCATCTTTCAGGGAAGCAGATTCACGTAAAATGTCCCACCAAGCAGTGCAGTCTGTGCTGTACTGCTGGGCCCAGGTTCAATCCCAGGCCTGTCACTCACTCTTGTTTGACCTTGGCAAATCACTCCACCTTGAGTGAACAACTCATTTCATCTTTCCTCTCATCCTCACACTGTCCTGAGAAAGTTCCAACTCCAAAGAACCCCCGCTTTTTTTTTTTTTTTTTTGAGATGGAGTCTTGCTCTGTCACCCAGCATGAGGTTCAGTGGCATGATCTTGAGTCACTGCAGCCTGCGCCTCCTAGGTTCAGGCAATTCTCCTGCCTCAGTCTCCTGAGTAGCTGGGATTACAGGCATGCACCACCATGCCCAGATAATTTTTGTGTTTTTAGTAGAGACAGGGTTTCACCATGTCAGCCAGGCTAGTCTTGAACTCCTGACCTTGTGATCCACCCACCTCAGCCTCCTAAAGTGCTGGGATTACAGGCATGAGCCACCGCACCCAGCTAGAGCCCCCTTATTTCCAGGAAAAGTGGGACACTTGTGCCCCCTCACTTAACCTTCTTGTGCCTCAGTTTCCTCAAATGTGATGTGGAAATGCTAATAGCAGTATCTGCCTTCTATCAAAACCTGTTGTGTGGACGAAATGAGTTAATGTAAGTCAAGAACTTAGTGTCTTGCACAGTGCCAGTTCTATATGATTTGTCTTCTCCATTGGAATTCCCCAGAAGCAGTTCCTGGCTGCAAATAGTTTATTTGGGAATTGATTCCAAGAAGCATGGAATTAAGACAAGGGAAGAAAAAGGAAGCAATGCAGACAGCATTAATGAGCAGGTGACTGCTGTGGGCAGTTGCGCTCCTTCCCACTGGAGACTTCGGCAAGCCCTGCATAGAGCGTGGCTTACAGTTGTCCCTTCTGAGGGGTAAAGAGGCTGGGGTATATATTCCCCAAGTCCCATGCCCCATCACTTGGAGTAGAAGGGTGTTAACTCCCCAGCATTTGTGGATTGGAAACTTGCAGAGTACGTGGGCATGATAGGCGCAGAGCAGGCAGGGCACTGTCAGCATCTGCTACATATGTGACAACCATTCCTGTGACGTACAGGAGGCCTGAGGGCAGACAGGAACACCCGCTCAGCTGTGGGAGAGGGAAGCCAAGGCAGGAGGAGATCACATCTGGGTGAGCTTGGAAAGATATGTAGGACCCGGGCCCAGTGGCTCCTGCCTGTAATGCCAGCACTTTGGGAGGCTGAGGCAGGCGGATCACCTGAGGTCAGGAGTTTGAGACAAGCCTGACCAACATGGTGAAACCTTGTCTCTACAAAAGTACAAAAAATTGCCCAGCATGGTGGTGGGCTCCTGTAATCCCAGCTACTAGGGAGGCAGAGGCAGAAGAAGCACTTGAGCCTGGGAGGCGGAGGTTGCAGTGAGCCAAGATCATATCACTGCACTCCAGCCTAGGCAAGAGAGCAGTTCTCCATCTCAAAATAAAATAAAATAATAATAATAATGTATTTAGGCCAGGGATGGTGGCTCATGCCTGTAATCCCAGCACTTTGGGAGGCTGAGGCAGGTGGATCACCTGAGGTCGGGAGTTTGAGACCAGCCTGACCAACATGAAGAAACCCCATCTCTACTAAAACTACAAAAATAGCTGGACTTGGTGGTGAGCACCTGTAATCCCAGCTACTTAGGAGGCTGAGGCAAGAGAATCGCTAGAACCTGGGAGGCAGCTGTTGTGGTGAGCCGAGATCGTGCCATCGCACTCTAGCCTGGGCGAAAAGAGCCAAACTCCATCAGAAAGACAGACGAAAGAGAGAAAGAAGGAAGGAAGGAAGGAAGGAAGGAAGGAAGGAAGGAAGGAGAGAGAGAGAGAAAGAGAGAGAGAGAGAAAGAAAGAAAGAAAGGAAGGAAGGAAGGAAGGAAGGAACGAACGAAGGAAGGAAGGAGAAAGGGAGAGAGGGAGGGAGGGAAGGAAGGAAGGAAAGAAAGGAAAGAAAGAAAGGGGAGGAGGGAGAGAGAGAAAGAAAGAAAAGAAGAAAGAAAGAAGAAAGAGAAAGAAAGAAAGAAAGAAGAAAGAAAGAAAGAAAGAAAGAAAGAAAGAAAGAAAGAAAGAAAGAAAGAAAGAAAGAAAGAAAGAAAGAAAGAAAGAAAGAAAGAAAGAAAGGAAGGAAAGAAAGAAAGAAAGGTGTGTAGGAGTTTTTCATGCAAAGGAGAAGGCAGGCCTTGGAATGGTGGGTGCACAATAAGTGTTTAAATGAATGCGAAGTCAGTTGAGAGTGATTCAAATGATTGATCTAGTGGGGCTGACTCGGTGCTGAAGAGCCACGGGTGTCAGAAGGGGAGGTGACACAGTCAGCCTGGAGGCATCAGGAAAGGCTGGATCAAGGTATGAAGACCTGAGCTGGTCCCGGATTAGCAGGAAGAGAGGAGGGAGGGTAGGCCAGGTAGAAGAACCTCAAGAGCTAAGGCAGAGGAGTTGGAATAAGGAGGGACAGAAAGAGTGCCAAAGACAGGAAAGAGGTGGGAAGGAAAGGGAAATGGAAAAGAAAAGGAAGAAAAAAAGAAAGAGAAGGCCACAATTGAGCTTTGGGGAGAAGAGAAGAGACACAGAACACTCCATCACAGGAGTGGAAGGAGAACCACGGAGTCTGGCATCACACCAGTCAAAGGAAGAGAGAGCAATGACGTGGCGGCATTGAGTTCTCAAGTCCTGAGTCCTCCCAAAGGAGGCCAACGCCTTCGGAACACTTTCCAGGACAGGTGAGCCCTGAACCACCAGGAGACTGCTGTGACCCCAAGAACAGGAGCTTCATGGGAGGACTGCTGCAAGGCCCTGGGAGTAAGAGTGAGCTGAGGGCAAGGCTCTGTCCGTAAGCCAGGAGGGAGGAGGGTGGCAGCGGTTATTACCGGAGCTGCACAAATATTGTTGTTTTGACTGGTAGTGGGGATTGTTGTATTTTTTCCCCAGGAACCACAAGTGTGATGTGTGGGCTCATTTTAGAACATGACACCACAGGGAGAGCAACAACCTCTGGCCTCACCTTCCCCACTTCTCCTGGTGAGATGCTTGTGTGTGTGCGCGCACACACACACACACACACACACACACCCTACTAAAAAGTAGTCCAAACCACAAATGTTCATTCCACCAGTGCCAAGGCTCTGCTGGAAATTCCTAACTTCTTGTGATGGTAAAAATACCACTCCCCTACTTTTTAAAATATGTTGTAAAGCAATTACAACAGTACCTGGAATGTTAAAAATCAAAAGGAAACCCTGAATGCATTAGCTGTTATTTAGAGGCTGAATAGCTCAACAGCTAAGAGCATACACAATGGAGCCACGTTGTGTTCAGAGCTCAGCTCCTCCGCTCACTGCTATGTGACAGACCGTGGAAAGGTGCTTAGCCTGTCGGTGCCTCGGTTTCTCCACCTCTAACATGGGGATGGTAATAGTACCTGCCACACAGTGCTGTTAGGATAAATGAGTTAATGCAAGGAAAGGATTCATAAAGTGGTCTGCCTCAGACATCAACAAACATGAGTCATCACCTCATCACCTCCTGCCTATGGAAGGAACCAAAAATGACCAAACGCCCCATCCCACCCAAGTATATGTCACGAACTTCCGCTGCCTCGAAACCAACTATACCTTGGGCAAGAGTGTCCTGGGACTGGGGGAATGGAGGGAGGGAGAAGGAGAGAGAGGGAGAATATGCGTGACACTCAGAATTCATGCATCCAACAGGAAATATCAGATTCTCAAAGGGCTTCATTCCAAGATGATGTGAACCTCCCATTTTCACCCCAGAACTCCACCTGGGGCCTGGGGCCGTGATCACACTCCTCTATGTCTACCCCTAGATAGGGAGGAGGGAGGTCTCTCCAACCCAGAAGAGACCCTGCTTGCTTAAGTTAAGCTAAGTTCCAGGGCAGGGCCTGCAGGTGAACTGAGGCCTAGATCTGGTCAGGGTTAGATTCTTCTTCTTTGGGTTGGGTTTGTCTGGGGAGGGAGGAGGCGAGGGCGTGTGCACCATTCTTAGGTTTGGCTTGGAGCAGCGGCTCTCAAACTGAGTGTGCACCTGTATCACCTGGAGGGCTTATTCAACTGCCCATCTCTGGCCCCACCCCAAGTGCCTGATTTCTAAGACGATTTGCTTTCATGACAAGTTTTCATGCTGATCCTGCTGGCCCAGGAAGCAAGCACACTTGGAGAACCATTGGTTTAGGAGATGGACAGAACTAGAGAGCCTTTGTCTGAATCTCAGTTCCACATCTAGGAGCTGTGTGACTTTGGTCAGTCTCTTAAACTCTTGGGCCTCAGTCTCCCTACTTTTAAAATTGAGATTCTAATATCTGTCCTCAGAGTAGCTGTGCAGATTCATTGAGAACACGGAGGTGAAGTGGCTGGCACAGCGCCCAGCCCCCCATGAGCACCCATGGTAACTATTGCCATTATTCCTTCAGTGGCTGGGACTGGGGTTTTGCTAGAGTATGTGCTCTTCCTCATTAATAATGTTCCCCTAGTCATCAGCTGGGCTCATGGCTTCCTAGAATAAAGACCACATTTCCCAGCCTCCCTTGAAGCAGTGTCACCTTATGATAAGTACTGACGGATGGGTTGTGTATTAGATGGGATATTGGTTTGGCTACTGAAACCAGAAACACCCAGAATAGCAGCGGCCTAAGTAAAGGAGAAATGTATTTGTGTCTAACGTAGCATAAGAGTGTGTGGCCCTTGTATCTTGCTCTATCATTCTCAATATAAGACCTTCATCTCATCATGTAGAATAGCTGCTGCCACTCCAGCCATCACACCCACATTCCAGACAGGGGGAAGGGAAAAGGAAGATCATGCTTCTTCCCTGTGAGGTCACAACTAGTAGCTGTAAATATCATATCTATTCACATTCTACTGGCTAGAGCTCAGTCACATGACCACATCTAGCTGTACAGGAGGCCGTAAAATGCAGTCATCAGTTGGGCTGTTCGATGACCAGTTAATGCTATTATTAAATGCTATGACTGTGTAAGGAAGGGAGAATGGGCACGGCATTTACAACAGGATGTAGTCAGCAGTTGTGTGTATAACCGCAGGCACTTGTCCTTAAAGGGAGAGGCATGCATCCCCTTTCAGCCCTTCTTTCTTCCTGTTGTTGGAATGTAAAGGTGATTATCTGAAGTTCTTTGTCTGTCTAAAGTCTGGACCTTCCAAAGAAGAAAACAATTATATCCAGTCCCTTCCTCAGTTTTCATTAACTCAACCCATTTCTCAGGAAGGAAGACCAAACGCTGTCAACAAACCTGGAGAGGCTTTGGTCACAAACCCCTTGTCTGCTCCTCGGGCCCAGTGGACTTTGAATGTTCTTCAAGACCATTGAACTCTCTGTATTAATCATTTATTGCCCCTTATCAGAATTCCTCTTCTCCCCACTCCCATAAACATGTTTTGCCAGGATCCAAGCCTCCATTCTTGTAAACTCAAGATGGTACGCAAGCTTCTATACCCCATTAGGAGGCTGGGTCTTCATTCTGAAGGTTCCTGAGTATATACGGTAAATAAATTTGTATGCCTTTTCTCCAAGTAATCTACCTTTTATCAGTTATTTTTCAGTGAACCTTCAGTGGGCCAAGGGGAACTTTCCCTTAGCCCCTACACTAGTTTGACGTGGTAGACTGAAGAAAGCCCCAGTTCTTCATCCCTCCCTGGATCCCTACCCTTTGCTCTGTGACTTCTCACTCAGATCGTATGGGCTTGGCCATGGGATTTTCTTTAGCCCTTGTGAAATTGACTTGTTTATTCTAAATCTCTCTCTCTCTCTCTCTCTCTCTCTCTCTCTCTCCCTCTAGCCATCAGGACATTTCTGGACTGACCTGCTAGAGGAAAATAGAAAGACATGGTGCTGCTGGGTGCTTCATTTTGGCCCACAATCACCATGGCCCACAGAATGGAACTGCCCACGGGTACTCTTAGTGGGAAACAGGGAGAGAAATGAAACTACTGCTTTCTCAATACCTACTGTGTGCCTAGAAGTGTGAACTCATTTCAGTGAGATAGTGATGCTAGGAACAGCATTCAAGCCAGCCTCCAGCCTGACTTGGAAGCCTTGGGTGTCCATATCACCCCACAGTGCCTCCAAAGACAGCCTCTGACCCTGCTTCCTCACCTGGCCACACTCCTCACCCACTCCAGCACCAAGTCTGACCCTGAAACATCTCTGTGAGGGCAGGTCTCCATGTTGCAAAGTCCAGGTGACACTTTCCAACCTCACCTTACTTGCCCCTCTCAGCAGCTCGGCATCTGGTGGCTGCGGGGCTCCCGGGCTTCCTCCTGCCTACCTTTCCAGACACAGTATGATAATCTGTCTGTATTTTTTTCCTTCTTTCCTTCTTTTGCTTTTTCTTTCCTGTCTTCCTTTCTCCTTGCTTCCCTTCTTCCTTTTTAACTTCTTTCCTGAAATGGAGGACAATTGTCCCTCTTTGTCCAGCAAAGGGTCACTTCTGGAGAGTACCTAGTTACTGAAATGTTGGGCAAGGAAGCATCCATTGTTCTGAGCTTAGGGGAAGAGGCAGATCAATTTGCATAAATCTTTTGAGATATTCAGGGAGAGGAACGTGTGGCACCAGTTTACAACAGTTACCTGTGGCCAGGAGATTTGTGAACATATTTGGGCTATAAGATCCTGTTCTCCATGGTGCTGAAACTCAGGACTTAACCCTTTGGAACTGAGTGAAACCCTAGGAATCTTGATAGTTACAGATGAGGGAGTTGCAGAGGGAGATACTGGAGACCCTATAATAGGGCTAATACCTGGAATCTCCTTTGCCAGTGCCTTCTGTAAATGTTGGTCTTTCCCAAGGCACAGCCTTAGGCCATCTTCTTTTCTCATTGTGTGTTTTCTCCCTAAGTCCTAAAGTACCTGCCAAGATTTCAACAACCAATTACAACTTGGTATGTCTCAAATGGTTATCTTGAATCAGATTTTTCCTTTGAGATCCTGGAACTAAGCAGTTGGCATCATCCCCTTCTGCATCATCTCATGGTTCAGGATGCCTGCCAAAGTCCAGCCATTGGGTCTGCATCCGTCAGAAAGGAAGAAGGGGAGAAGAACACACTCCACACTCCATACCCTATTAAGGAGGCTTCTTTATTAAAGAGCCAGTACAACACGTTTCTTACATTTCATTGGCTAGAACTTGGTAGCATGGTCACATCTCCCTTCAATGGAAACTGGGAAACATAGTCCCCTAGCAAGGTGACAAAGTGCTCAGCTAAATAGTGATATTATGTTATAAAAAAGGTAAGAGATTGAATAGTGGGAGGAAATCAGGAGTTCCTAAAACAATGCCCCAAATCACAAACCTGATCTTACCCCCAAAACAGGCCCGCCACAGGTTTCATATATTAGCACAGGCCAACAACATGCACCTCACCATACAAGACAGAAACTCACTTACATGGTCATAAAGGGAGTCAAGCAATTCCTTGACTGATGCTGCAACATGGAAGAATCCTGGAAACATGCCCAGTGAAGGAAGCCAAACACAAAAGTTCACATGTTACATGATTCCGTTCACATGAAAGTCCAGGACGGGGAAATCTATAGAGGCAGAAAGTAGATTAGTGGTTGCTTAGGGCTGAAAGTGGGGGAAGAGGGGTGGAATAGGAAGTGATAACCAGGCAGGGCACAGTGGCTTACGCCTGTAATCCCAACACTTTGGGAAGCTGAGGTGGGTGGATCACCTGGGGTCAGGAGTTTCAGACCAGCCTGGCCAACATGGTGAAACCCCGTCTCTACTAAAAATGCAAAAATTAGCTGGGTGCAGTGGCAGGCACCTGTAATCCCAGCTACTAGGGAGGCTGAGGCATGAGAATTGCTTGAACCCTGGAGGTGGAAGTTACAGTGAGCTGAGATCGTGCCATTGCACTCCAACCTGGGCAACAGGGTGAGACTCTGTCTCAAAAGAAAAAAAAAAGTGATAACTAAAGGTTACAGAGTTTCTTCTTAAGGTGAAAAAAAGTGGTCAGGAGTAGTTGCTCATGCCTATAATCTCAGCACTTTGGGAGGGTGAGGTGGGAAGATAGCTTGAGTCCAGGAGTTTGAAACCAGCCTGGGCAACATGTTGAGACCCCACCTCTACAAAAATAGAAAATGTTAGTGGAGCATGGTGGCACACACCTGTGTTTCCAGCTACTCAGAAGACTAAGGCAGAAGGATCTATTGAACCCAGGAGATTGCAGCTGCAATGAGCCGTGATCATACCACTGCACTCCAGCCTGGGCAACAGAGGGAGACCCTCACTACCTGACTTTAAACTATACCACAAGGCTACAGTAATCAAAACAGCATGGTACTGGTACCAAAACAGAGATATAGACCAATGGAACAGAACAGAGGCCTCAGAGGCAACGCCACACATCTACAACCATCTGATCTTTGACAAACCTCACAAAAATAAGCAATGGGGAAAGGATTCCCTGTTTAATAAACAGTGTTGGGAAAACTGGCTAGCCATGTGCAGAAAACAGAAACTGGACCCCTTCCTCACACCTTACACTAAAATTAACTCCAGATGGATGAAAGACTTAAACATAAGACCTAACACCATAAAAACCCTAGAAGAAAACCTAGGCAAAACAATTCAGGACAGAGGCATAGGCAAGGACTTCATGATTAAAACACCAAAAGCATTGGCAATAAAAGCCAAAATCGACAAATGGGATCTAATTAAACTCCAGAGCTTCTGTACAGCAAAAGAAACAATCATTAGAGTGAACCAGCAACCAACAGAATGGGAAAAAAAATTTGCAATCTACCCATCTGACAAAGGACTAATATCCAGAATATACAAAGAACTAAAACAGATTTACAAAACAAAGAAAAAACAAACCAATCCAAAAGTGGGTGAAGGATATGAACAGACACTTTCAAAAGAAGACATATATAAAGCCAACAAATATATGCTCATCATCACTGGTCATTAGAGAAATGCAAATCAAAACCACATTGAGATACCATCTCATGCCAGTTAGAAAGGCAATCATTAAAAAATCTGGAGAAAACAGATGCTGGAGAGGATGTGGAGAAATAGGAACACTTTTACACGTTGGTGGGATTGTAAATTAGTGCAACCATTGTGGAAGACAGTGTAGCAATTCCTCAAGGATCTAAAAATAGAAATACCATTTTGACCCAGCAATCCCATTACTGGGTATACACCCAAAGGATTATAAATCATTCTATTATAAAAACACATGCACATGTATGTTCATTGCAGCATTGTTTACAATAGCAAAGACCTGAAACCAACCCAAATGCCCACTGATGATAGTTTGGACAAGGAAAATGTGGCACATATACACCATAGAATACTATGCAGCCATAAAAAATGATGAGTTTGTGTCCTTTGTAGGGACACGGATGAATCTGGAAACTATCATTCTCAGCAAATTGACACAAGAACAGAAAATCAAACACCGCGTGTTCTCACTCATAGGCGGGTGTTGAACAATGAGAACACATGGGCACAGGGAGGGGAGCACTACACACTGGGGTCTGTTGGGGGCGCTAGGAGAGGGACAGCGGTGAATGGGGAAGTTGGGGAGGGATACCATGCGGAGAAATGCCAGCTATAGATGACGGGGGGGATGGAGGCAGCAAACCGCATTGCCATGTATGTACCTGTTCAACAATCCTGCAAGATCTGCACATGTACCCCAGAACCTAAAGTACAATAAAATATATATATAAAGAAAGTGTTCTCAAGTGGACTTTGTTGAAGTTGGCACGTATCTATGAAGTATACTAAAAACCATTGACTTGTACACTTTAAATGGGTAAACTGTGTGGTATGTATATTATATCTCAATAAATCCATTTTAAAAAACGAAACCCACTAGATGATAAACTTCAGAAGGATGGGATTTTGCTGGCTCCTGACTGTCTCTGGCATGTAGTGGGCACTCAGGGGCTGTTTTGTGACTGGTAAATGGCCCCTTTCTCTCTCCCACCCCCTCACAGCCACTTCAGTCCAACATCCTATTGTTTGACCTCTAAGTTCTGGCCACTTCTCCCCAGCTTCACTGACACCAAGCAGTTTCACACCACCATTTTCTCCATCTCATGGTAGGCCCCTCCCGTTCATTTTCCACAGAGCTGTCATAGAAACCTGCTAAAAAGACAGAGCTGATCTGTCCTGCCTCTGCCAAAAATGCCTTAATAATTTCTCATTGCTCCCAGGACAATGTGCAAAGCCTAAAACACAGCCTCCAGGCAACCTTGCCTGCCTCGGCTTCTCTGTCATCTCCGTACTCTGCTCTCCCCTCTCTGCAGTACGTATCAGCTCTCCTGGTTCCTCAGACACTCTCTAGAACATGGGCAGAGCCTCCACTCACCCCATCCCACACACCCACTCTCCTCTCCAGCAGTGCTCAGCTCCAGGCCATCTCTTTAGAGAGCTTCCCAGAAACAGGTCATAACCTCCTTCGTAGGCCTTCACATCTCCCTGAAATCTCCTGGCACTTAACATACAAGCTTGTCATTATATATTTATTTGAGTGTTTATTTAAATTCAACTCAGCCAATATTTATAGATGACCTGCTGCATGCCAGGTCTGCTTTCACAGCACCCCCTCCTTGTCCCATCCCCAGCCTACAAGGGGTTCCTGACTGCCTCTGCCCTTTGCCCTTGAGAGGCCAGGACTAGCCCAGCCAGTAGACTCCTGGGCAGATAATGACAGCAAAGACACAACTGGCCAGGCATGGTGGCTCACACTTGTAATCCCAGCACTTTGGGGGAGCCAAGAAAGGTGGATCGCTTGAGGCCAGGAGTTCAAGACCAGCCTGGCCAATGTGGCAAAACCCCATCTGTCTCTACTAAAAATGCAAAACTTAGCCAGGCATGGTGGTGGGCACCTGTAATCCCAGCTATTCGGGAGGCTGAGGCAGGATAATTGCTTGAACACAGAAGATGGAGGTTGCAGTGGGCCGAGATCGTGCCACTACACTCCAGCCTGGATGACAGAGCAAGACTCTCTCTCAAAAGAGAAAAAAGAAAACAAAAAGACACAAGAACAACTGCCATCCAGTCCAGCCTCTCCAGGGCCTGACTGGGCCAGCAGTCAGGGCCAGTGAGGAGTGGATGGGTAGGGCATGAGCTGGGTACATAGACAAGTTCTAGATCAGCTCTGCCACCAGCTGGACATAAGATCTTGGGCCAGTCCTTGCCCCCACTGGACTACAGTGTCCTTATTTATAAAAGGAATCGCTCAGTCTGACTTAGGATGAGCATTCTTTGAACCAGTGACCAAGATCTTTATGAAAAGTTCGTGATGACAGAGCTTCAGGTTTCACCCATTCACCCTTCAATCATTGATCATTGATCCATTCATTAATCATTAATCACCACGTGTTTATTGAGCATCTCCTCTGTGATAGGCTGTATCCTGGGCTGCAGAGTCACAGGGAACAAGACAATGACAGGCAGGGCCCAATGAGGATACAGGTATGGAGTCAAGGACACAAACACATCAGCAGGCAATCCCAGTTCTGTGTGTGGAAGGAACATCTAAGAAAATATAATGTTCTTTTTTATTTTTATTTTTCACCTGGATGCAGGCGGGCTAAGGCTGAAAAGGGCATTAGCGCGTTCTTTTTTTTTTTTTTTTTTTTGACAGGTTAAGCAATTCTCCTGCCTTAGCCTCTTGAGTAGCTGGGATTACAGGCACCCGCCACCATGCCTGGCTAATTTTTATATTTTTAGTAGAGACAGGGTTTTGTCATTTATGTTGGCCAGGCTGGTCTTGAACTCCTGACCTCAGGTGATCCACCCACCTCGACCTCCCAAAGTGCTGGGATTACAGGCATGAGCCACTGCACCTGGCCATAATAAAGTTTTTTATTTCCAAATAATGCCATCATTATTTCAAATGCTGCCTCAGATGAAGTAGAAGGAGAATACATCTGTTGTCAAAGCTGCCTACTCCTTTTCTTCCATCATCTTTTTTCTGCCTGTCCTCTCTTCTAGCCCGGGAAAAGTATGTATCAAGTCAAGGGAGGGATGGGGAGCAGTTACTGTAGATATGTAACAAAAAAATTCACAATTCAGGCAGGGCTCAGTGAGGACGCTTCTGCTCTGCTGGGCATTAGCTGGGGAAGCTGGAAGGCTGGGGCAAGATTATCTGAAGATTCACTCACTCACATACCTGGCTGTTGGCTGAAAACTTAGCACATGTACACGTGGCCTCCCCATGTGGCCTTGGCTTCCTGACAACCTGGCGGCTGGTTTTCAAGGATGAGTATGGAGAGAAGAAGAGAGAGAAGCTGAACTGCTGCAACAACCTACCCTGGGAAGTCTAGGCTTGGACCACATTCTGTCTACCTAGCAGTCTCAAAATCCCACCCAGTTTCAATGGGATGAGGAAATATCCCACTCTTGACTGGAAAGGTTCTGGAAGAGCATGTGGAAGAGAAACTGTAGCCATGGTCATATTTGGAAGCTGAGGGAAGCTACCACAGGAGCGGGGAATGGTCCACTTTACTTTTTTTTTTTTTAATGTCTCCCTTCTTTTTTTTTTTTTTTTTTTTTAAGACAGGGTTTCACCATGTTGGTCAGGCTGGTCTTGAACTCCTGACCTCAGGTGATCCGCCCGCCTTGACCTCCAAAGTGCTTGGGTTATAGGCGTGAGCCACTACCCCCAGCCCATCTCCCCTCTTTTTTAATGACTTAAACCTTTCATTTCCACTAAGGGCTTAGGATTCAGGACACAATGGCCAGTGACTTTTCTGCTTTCTGCTTTGTCATGGTCCTCCTGAGGAAATAAGGACCTCAGTTAACATCTAACAAGTATCACCAGCCAGGTGGAAAAGTGCTCTGAGTCATGCTGGCCTGAGGAATTGGAAAGCCGGGAAGGGAGGAGGAAGGAGAAATTGGTTGGACGTGGAAGAGACAGGGAGGGCAGTGAGGGAGAGTGGGACGTCAGGGCGGATGCTAAGTGCTCCACGCAGGGAGGGAACAGCATATGCAAAGTTGCTAGAGGAAGAAAAGAAGTCAGTGTTGAGACAGAGCTGAGAGACGAGGAGGGCAAGATCGACAAACCAGTTGAAGCTTATTTAAGGAGTCCAGTGTGAAGCCTTGGAACGAAGCGTTTTAAGCAAGAAAATAAGATTTGTATAAAGCCTACTTTGAATAAAGTGAAATGGATTTGAGAATCGTTTGAGAAGCAGAAATATTGGGTCTTGTTGACATATTGGGAATTGGGGAGGGAAAGGGAAGCTTCCCTCAGGTGCTCATAGCACCTCCTTCTCAGGGTTTACCCGGATTCTGACCAGGCAGCCACAGCCACTGCCAGGAGCCATCACACCCCACCACATGCCTGCAAAGGCGGGCCATGCCAGTACGAGACCTCCTGGGATGGGATGACACATGCACCCCCAACTGTCCATGGCTTCACTAGGGTCTTTATCCGTGAACAGGATTCCTGTCTGTTCTCTCTCCAGGAGCAGAGCGCAGTAGCCTCTGACAAAGAGGTTTCTCAGCCAATGATGTAGGAGTAGAGGCCCAGCAGGCTTGGGGGGGCCATGGGGAGGAGGGGCATCAGGGCATCCCTCAGCCAAGAGAGCGCACCCTGTATGAACAGATGACCCACTCTGCTTTCCACAGGAATCACTGGGAAAAGCAAGGCTAGGAAGGATAGGGAGGCTTCTTACACACCTGAGTGGGGAGATGCGTCTGCACTGGGACCCAATCTGAGGCTACCTGGGCCCCTGTGCCACCTGCTCTGGGTACCCACCACCAGCACCATTGTGCCCAAGGCAGCAAAGCCACGGGACGAACGGGCCCCACCTTCCTAGAGCAGCAATTTGGCTCAAAGAATGTGAGAAGAAGATTATTTTCACATTCAACAGTATAATGAAATAGAATGTAAGATGCATGTGTGAATTTTCAATAAACAGAAGACTTGCAATCCCACTGGAGCTCTGAATTGGCTGTTTTGAGCCAAGCCCACCCCCCGACACAAGCCCTCAGGGGAATGTGGTCTGGCTCCTTCCGGCGTCTCTCTGGTGGAAAAGTTTGAGGAAGATCACAGGCTTCGTTAACACCCGCAGTCCCAAGAATTGCTCCCCAGCAGCAGGACCTGCTGCTGCGGTGGCTGCTGCTGGGAATAGCAGGGTGTAGAAGGGGCCTCCAGGCCACACAGGTGTCACCTCGACAAGCAGCTCCCAGTCACCCACAGCACTGAGAGGTGGTGGAAGTGTTGGTAGTGTCTCTCACTGGTGGAAGGTGGCCTCTCCTAGAGCTGGCCTCGGCTCCTAGCAGGTCGATCCCTTCACCTATCCCGCCATGGCAGGGCAAGTCAGTTCTCTCTGGCCGGCAACTCCCACCCAGGATGCAGCGGAGGTGAGTCCAGCTGGACTTTAGTCAGCCAGCAGCGGAGAGGAGATGGGAGAGAAGCCCCTCCTTCCACAGTTGACTTGGGCTCTGGTTTTGCTGGCAGTGCCCAGTTCTGTCACCTTTGATCCCTGGTCGATGAGTACTAGGGTGGCTCTGGGTGAGAACACTGACCAAAGGGCTCTGTCGGTGGATGTGTCGTGGGAGGGGCAGAGAGATGCAGGAAAGGACTGCAGCCCTGTGTGGTCTGCTGGAGAGAAGGAGAAAGAATGAAGAGCAAGCAGGGGAGAAATGAAGGACTTTCTCTGTCATCATCTTTTCCATGGGAGGAGAAACCCCAGCAGGGGGACCAGGGGGACCCGGTCTGCTGTGCTCTAATTGGTGCACCCAATAGGACCTCTGCAGAGGCACCCAATGGCCCGTGGCTGCAGTGGACCTGGTACACAAGAAAGAGAGCTGTACACACTCCTCAGGAAGCCCCGGTAGAAGGGATAGAAGGAAGACAGCCCCCGTCCTCAGGAAGCCCCAGTCTGAGGGAGACACAGCCCTGTCCTCAGGGAGCCCCAGTCTGAGGGGAGCGGTCTCCTTAGGTCCCTGCAAAGTCTCTTTCCTCCCTCACCACCTGTACTTCTATGGCTTTGCTCTGAATTCATATGAACTGAGATGGGAAACCCCAGGAACTGAAACACTGTTAATCACCCTTCTTTATTGCCCTTCCCTGGGTGACTCAGCTGTAGGAAAATCACAGCTCCTGAAGTGAACCTGGAATGAAACCGAAAGGGAGAGTGATGAGTGAGAGGCAGCTACTGCCACAGCCTTGGCAGTCACACAGCCTTGTCCCCAGAGATGGCCGCTCTTGGCTGGTCACAGGCAGCTCCTGCACTGACAGAGGCAATGGGGTGGGTCTGGGCCAGGGGACACCCAGTCCCCAGAGCGCCCCCGCAGCAGGGCTGGCCCTAGATCCAGGCAGGAGCCAGCGCACAGAGGTGAAAGCCTGGGGTGATCTCAGGGCCAGCAATTTGCTGTCCAGGTCTCTGACTCCTGCCCTTCCTGACTCAACCACATCCGGTTTGGGCTCTCGCAGGCTCCCACCTGGAACACCCTCCCTTCCCTCCTGTGTGCCTCATCCTGCTCTCTGGTAGCCCCTGCTGTGCTCCTCAGAGCTGTCCTCACACCCTCTGTCTCAGTCCTTCTGGGTACTTGCTGTCACCTGACTGACTTGGGGTATGTGGGGGCTTTTGTGTTTTCTTTTCACCTGGACACCAAAGCCTCAAGAATAGGTACTGCCTGCAACAGAATGCACCCAGCCCTTAGGGAAACCTGAGTGAAGGTAGCACTCAGAATCCAAACTTTCAGTTTTCTTGCCAGAGCCAGAGATGGGGGCCAGGAAGTGCTGTGAGACACCCACCTGGCTGCCTTTCCCTAGGAGTGTGAGGGGGCTAAAGTGGGCTTAGCAATCACTTGAAAACAAACTCTTTGGAGGGAAAGGGTCTGCCAAGGCCACCCTGCTTGCCAGCAGCAGAGCCAATGCTCATGCCAGGGTCTGCTGCCTCACTTCCTTTGCCTGACCCTCCACCCTTGTACCTAGACCCTGGGCTCTGGGCCAGACTGAAACCCAGAGCAAGACATACTGTTCTGTGCTGCTCCAGTGGGGCGAGGTGGGCGGGGCAGCCATGACAGTGGCTGACCTGCTCCACCCAGGGTGGGCACATTTCATCACCACGAGGGCTGATAGCTTCTGTGGTCCAGGGAAAGCTGTGCTTTGCAAACACTGAACTAACTGGATCCCCATCCTGGTTATTATGCAAGCACTCGGAACATTCCAGCCCCAGCCAGTGGCTAGGGCAGGGCTGCCTGGGTACCCTTCTCCTGCCAAGGCAACTCCTGGGGTCACTGTAGCCTGTAGTCCTGGCATGGACTGCTCAGTAGGGGTCCTGCCTGGTTTTTCCTACTGTGGATGGCAACAGTGTTTTCTACTGCCAATGGAACAGTGTTTCCTACCGCCAAGGTAACAGTGTCCCCTACAGCCAATGGAGCAGTGTTTCCTACAGTGGATGGCAGCAGTGTCTCCTACTGCCGATGGAACAGCGTCTCCTACTATGGATGGCAACAGTGTCTTCTACAGTGGATGGCAGCAGTGTTTCCAACTGCCAATGGAACAGTGTTTCCTACCGTGGATGCCAACAGTGTCTCCTACCGCAGATGGCAAGTGTCTCCTACCGTGCATGCCAGCAGTGTCTCCTACTGCTGATGGCAACAGTGTTTCCTACTGTGGTGCCAACAGTGTCTCCTACTGCCAATGGCAACAGTGTCTCCTACTGCTGATGGCAACGGTGTTTCCTACCGTGGATGGCAACAGTGTTTCCTGCCATGGATGGCAACAGTGTTTCCTACCATGGATGGCAACAGTCTTTCCTACTGCTGATGGAACAGTGTCTCCTATTGTGGATGGCAATAGTGTCTCCTATTGCCGATGGAACAGTGTCCCTTACTGCTGATGGAACAGTGTTTCCTACCGCTGATGTCAACAGTGTTTCCTACCGCAGATGGCAACAGTGTTTCCTACTGTGGATGGCAACAGTGTCTCCTACTGCGATGGAACAGTGTCTCCTACTGTGGATGGCAACAGTGTCTCCTACCGATGGATCAGTGTTCCCTATTGCCAATGGAACAGTGTCTCTTACTGCCGATAGACCAGTGTTTCCTACTGCAGATGGCAACAGCGTCTTCTGCTGCCAATGGCAACAGTGTCTCCTACGGCCGATGGATCAGTGTCTCCTACTGCTGATGGAACAGTGTCTCTCACTGCTGATGGAACAGTGTTTCCTACTGCTGATGGCAACAGTGTTTCAAGGTAATCATCAAAACTATGATTCTAGGTTACTCTACCTGGCACTTTACAAATATTTTATCACCTAGTCCTCTTATGAACCCAATGAGGTAGATACTGTTATTATCCCCATCTTTCAGGAGGAAGGCACTGGAACCCTGAGAGGGGCAGAGACATGCCCAGCTGGCACAGCCAGCATGTGGTGGAGTCAGAACTGCCCAGCTCCAGACCCTTGCTCTCCCTCACCACATTCACTGCCAGTGACCCAGCTGCTGTCACACCCTCCACCCTCACAAGTGCTCCCAAGGAGAAGGCCACCTGAACTCTGGGGACATGAAACAAGCCCTCTGGATAAGTTACCAATGCTACAGGTGCTGGGGAAATGGGTGGTGTTGGGACCCTCTGCTTAGCCATAGAGAGTGCATAAGAAACCCACTTAGGCCGGTGCAGTGGCTCACACCTGTAATCTGAGCACTTTGGTAGGCCGAGGCGGGTGGATCACTTGAGGTCACGAGTTTGAGACCAGCCTGGCCAACATGGTGAAATTCCATCTCCACTAAAAATACAAAAATAGTGGCAGCATGTGCATGTAGTCCCAGCTACTCAAGAGTCTGAGGCAGGAGAATCATTTGAACTCAGAAGGTGGAGGTTGCAGTGAGCCGAGATCATACCACTGCACTCCAGCCTGGGCAACAGAGTGAGAGTCTGTCAAAAAAAGATAAAACCCACTTAGGCTCTTCCCTTTGCCTAGTTCACCTGGTAGGGAAAGAGGATAGGTGAGAACTAGCATTTGGCATCAGAGGAGCACCCATTGGGTGTCAGCCCTGGGACAGGTACTTAAGATGATGACATTCAGCCCCAGGCAGAGTAGGTAATTTGAAAGTTCTGTGTTTGAACCATCTGTGTGTTAGGGCAGACGTCCTGAGGGCGACAGCCTCTACTGAGGGTGCCCAGGGCTCCACCCTTTGATTTTCCTTCTCAATACTATTGTTAAACACCATGATCAAGACACACCTACTACTGAGCTTCAAGGCCAGCAGGGTGGGCTAGCTAACATGGTGGAAGACAGGCTAACACGGAGGGGGACAGAATCTGGATGGCAGTCTGCCCTGTAAATATGAGCTGGTGTCCTTCAACATTTCCTACAACAGCCGTCGAGGCCCTATTTGTGCCACGTCCTGGGTACCCAAAGGTCACAGCCCTGGATCCAAATTGGGGAGTTGAGCAGAGCCACAAGAGCTATTGCCAGCTTCAGTGGCCAACCCCAGTATAGAATGATTAACCTTTGGGGAGAGTCAAGAAATGGTTTACAGGAGAGAGGCTTATTTGAGCCCAGCTTTGAAAGACAAATAGAATAATAGGGCTTCCTTCCCATGTAACCACAGGATTTGTGTGAAAATCAGATGACATCAGGGGGACAGAATCTTGTGACCTGGTTTAAAAAATTTAAAAAGATAACTTCTATACTTCCACTCATGAGGAAATTAAAGCCCAGAAAGGCGATATGACTTGTTCAAGGTCAGCCAATGATTTAGAGGCAAACATAAGACTCAAGACAGACCTTCTGATTCCATCACTGGGTTCTAGATTGTATTAGTCCATTTTCACACTGCTATAAAGAACTGCCTGAGACTGGGTAATTTATAGAGAAAAGAGGTTTAATTGACTCACGGTTCCACATGGCTGGGGAGGTCTCAGCAAACTTCCAATCATGGCAGTAAGGGAAGCAGGCACAATCTTACATGGTGGCAGGCAAGAGAGACAGACAGAGAGAGAGAGAGTAGGAGGAACTGTCAAACACATAAAACTATCAGATCTTGTGAGAACTCACTCACTATCACAAGAACAGCATGGGGGACACTGCCCCCATGACCCAATCCCCTCCCACCAGGTCTCACTCTTGACATGAGGGAATTATGGGGATTACATTTCGAGATGAGATTTGGGTGGGGACACAGAGCCAAACCATATCATGGCTCCTCCCACTGGCTTCCATTGCCAAAACTGCTTGTCTAAGTACCTTGTTTATGAATGTTACTATAGAGTGGTGGCCCTTTACGCTGTAGTGTGAATTAGTGGCCAGCATGCCTGACAATGAGACAGTAAAGAACAGGGTAGTGAAGGAAATGTAAAAGTGGGAAGGGAGGTTGGAGATGAGAAAGAGACAAGCTGGGAATATGTAAGGCTTGGGGCCAGGAGGAACGTTAAACTTCCTGGGGACAGGTTTCTCCCCCATTTAACATTAAATTAAATGGGGAACAAGGAGGCTTGCATGAAAGTAGGAAGAGAGCTCAGAAAAGAGAGATGAGAATGCCAAATGCAAAATTTACCATATTATCTGAAGGCCCTGTGTCCAGACCCTTTCTCCCCACAGTGAGGAGCTGGGCCTGGGGTAAGGCAGGAGAGACCTATCCATGGGCTCTCTCTGAGCCTCCAACTCCACTGAGAGCTGCCCTGTCAGGAAATGGGAATCTCACCTCCATTTTTCCTTCCTTGTGCAGAATGGAAGAGGAAAATAAATAAGAGTCGGAGATACTCATTCAGGTTTCCTGGGCCATCCCCGCCCCCGTCTGGAGAGAAGCTTTGCAGCAACTCTTTCTTGTTTACTAGAAAACATAAGCTGGCAGTGATTGCTCATTACACCAAAGTGCAGAGTCTAGAACCTCATCTCCAAGTTAACTGGGCTCAGAGAATAATGCAGTCTTTTTTTTTTTCCTTATCTGTCTTCATTTTTGTTGACTTGGCCTGCTTCACCCTCTCTCCACCTATAAGATCAAGCCATGGAAACAAATTTGCAGAAAACAAACAAAACAAACAAAAATGTAAAGTAGAAAATTTTAAATGCTTATTATTCCACTCCCTCAGTGAATAAATTATTGGTGAGTACTTTGGCATGCTTTCTCCCAGTCTTCACACCTGTAACATACCTGTATATTTCCCAAGAGACCAGATGGCCTGTGTAAAGGCTTCATATGCAGCTCCCTTACTCATAGGAGTATAGGGAACAGTCTTTTTTTGAGATGCGGTTTCGTCCCATAGCCCAGGCTGGAGTGAAATGGCATAATCTCAGGTCACTGCAACCTCTGCCTCCCCGGTTCAAGCAGTTCTCCTGCCTCAGCCTCCCAAGTAGCTGGGATTACAGATCTGCACCACCCTGTCCTGCTAATTTTGTATTTTTAGTATAGACAGGGTTTCATCATGTTGGTCAGGCTAGACTCGAACTCCCAACCTCAGGTGACCTGCCTGCTTCAGCCTACCAAAGTGCTATGATTACAGATGTAACCCACCAGTCTTCTTTCTTAAGAAGTGCCTTTGGGCACCCACAGAAAGGCCAGTCTGTGCATCTCCCTGGTGGATGCTAGTATCAGATCACTTGCATATATTGATCTTTCCGGCTGATATACATGAACATCCCTAGAACATGGACCAAACCCTAATTCCACAAGTACAAATAGTCCTTCCACTTCCCTGCCACCATCCACCAAGCTGGGAGCTTGAGGATTCTCTGCACATCCTACTCTTCCACCCTGTCCCTCAATCTAGAGGAATTTGATCAGCTTCATGCCCGTTTGCTGTGGCCTCAGAGCTGAAACCCTCTCTTATTCTCAAAATTAACAGTGTCTGACTGATCCTGGTCCGTTTGGGGCAGTTCAGCCAATCCCTGCCAAGATGGGCTGAAGGCACTTATACTCCATGGGTCAAAATGTTTTATTGTGCAAACTAAAAATGTGAGCTGATAATAACAGTAGCTGCCAATCACTCACGGCTAGGCACTATACTCGGTTCTTTACATTATTGCCTTTACAGCTCCATCAGAGGACACTCCTAGATTCCACTTTACAGATGGGAAAACTGAGACTCGGAGATATAGGCTGATTTGCCTAGTGGCACCTTGCAGTGGAGTCAAAAGCCATTGACCTTCCCATTCCTCTCCACTGCCTCCATAATACCCGGTGAAAATCATTTTAATATGTCAGTGCTGGATGAAACTTTTCCTCATCCCAGGGTAGCTCCATGGGAGTGCACTGTCCTGACATAATTCCCACAAAAAGCATAAGATCTCACCTCTAAGTTCACCTGAGTGGCCTATTCTCAGCTAAAAGCACACATCCCACGAGACTAAATCTTGGAAACAACTCTATCACCTCTGTCACTGCCTTCAAGGATGCCCTGGGGACCCCAATTTGGGAACATCTAGCAAGGTCAGCATATCCAGGCACTGGCCTCCCACCAGGTGTTCCGTCACCTTGGGAATCTCCATCCCATTCAGTCACTCATTGGGGAGTTCTTGAGCATCTGATATATGTTCAGGACTGAGCTTTACATAAAGGTAAGGCTCAGCCCCTACCCTCAGGCACTCACAGGGGTGGGTGTGTGTCCGTGTGTGTGTGGTTCTTTGTAATCTGGAAGTGCCTGTTCATGAAATGTCACAGGTCAGGTTCTCTGGGAAACACCTACAGAGATGAGGAAAGGTTTGCTGGGGAGTGAGGCCCGGGAAAGGAAGGCAAGAGCAGGACTGGGCAGGGACCGTGAGACTGTGAAGCAGATCCGACCCCTCTCTGCCAGCCCGATGGGGAACTCCTGAGCAAAGACCGCCCATTAGAGGAACCCTGAGTTGGCAATGGCCAGTCACTAGAGCCACTGCTGTGCTCAGCCACCTGAGTCCAGGCCAGTGAGGCAGCCAGGGTGTAGCATGTAGGGAAGCACCTGCACACTCCTGCAGGTGAGCACATCCTTAGATTTTTTTTTTTTTCTTTTGAGATGGAGCTTCACTCTTGTCTCCCAGGCTGGAATACAGTGGCACTATCTCAGCTCACTGCAACCTCCA
The DNA here is from genome assembly GCF_001604975.1 of Cebus imitator. Taxonomy (NCBI): domain Eukaryota; kingdom Metazoa; phylum Chordata; class Mammalia; order Primates; family Cebidae; genus Cebus; species Cebus imitator. Next base: position 260,644 of record NW_016107861.1, read on the forward strand.
CCTCCTGGGTTCAAGTGATTCTCCTGCCTCAGCCTCCCAAGTAGCTGGGATTACAGGCACCTGCCAACATGCCTGTAATCAGCAAATTTTTTGTATGTGTAGTAGAGATGGGGTTTCACTATCTTGGCCAGTCTGATCTCGAACTTCTTATCTCAAGTGATCCACCCACCTCAGCCTCCCAAAGTGCTGGGATAACAGGTATAAGCCACGGTGCCCCGCCCACATCCCTAGATTCTGTGCTCTAGGTGCTAGTCTTCTCACCTGAGTCCCAGCCCTGTGGTCCCTGAAGGGGCCAACAGCTGGAACTGCCAGCACACCACACCCTCGCCGCCAGGCAATCATCCTTTCTTGCAGGTCTGTGTGGCGTATCCCTGCATCTACCCTATTCTTTCATTCAATACATACTTACAGAGCGCCTCCTGAGTGCCAGGCTTTGGGGACATAATGCTGAAAGAATCAAACCAAGGCTCCGTGCTCTGGAGCTTCCTGTCTACACATCTCCCCGTGCTTACTCGTGAATGTGCCTTAGTGTCTGTGTGTCAGAGTGAGGGTGTGACGGACCGTGTCGGCCAGACCTTTGGCTCTGGTATGTCCTGCTGTGGGCGCATGGTGAGGCTGGGATTACAGGCACCTTCCACCATGCCCAGCTCTGGAAGGATTGAGGAGATTTGCAAAGAAGTTGCAGCTTCAGAATAAAGATGAGAGAACAAAGAGGAGGGCTTGAAAATGGGAAAGTGGGTCAGTGTGGCCAAGCCGAGTCTGGCGGGGCATTTCCATGCACAAATGAGTAAGAAGCCAGAATGAGTAAGGAGGGCTAGGGCAATGCTGGGCTGGGCAGCTGGGCTCTGGCCAGGAAGGAAAACTTTCTGCTTCCCTGAGAACCAGGGAGTGAAGGGAGGAGACCATGACAAAAGCCCCAAGACCAAGAACCAGGGCTGGGGGTGGGTGGGGTTCAGACTGGGAGGAGTAGACTGGCGAGGGGAGGGCAGGGGCATGAGAGTCTACTGGGCACCAGCACAGGCCCACCCCTTTTCACTGGTTGATCGGTCACCACTGGCTGTGAGCCACATGCATACTGTACATTTGAATAAGAAGTAGCTGAGCCGGGCGCGGTGGCTCAAGCCTGTAATCCCAGCACTTTGGGAGGCCGAGGCGGGTGGATCACGAGGTCAAGAGATCGAGACCATCCTGGTCAACACGGTGAAACCCCGTCTCTAC